>NC_142797.1:76481468-76771468 GCF_049724085.1 Artemia sp. Qi Xiang Cuo | reverse complement strand
ATGAACGGCTAAGAAACCTAGCTCAGAAAAGTCTAAAATAGCCAACTACTCATCCCAAACTATAAGTTTCAGACAACAAACACCTATGAATGGCTATGAAATCCAGCTCAGAAAAGTCAAAAAATATCAACCCACACACCCCCAAATCATAGGTTTCAGACATCACACACCTGCGAAAGACTAAGAAATCCAGCTCAGAAAAGTCAGAAATAGTAAATTACATATCCCAAATCATCGGTTTCAGTCAACACACACCAACGAAAGACTAAGAAACCTAGCTCAGAAAAGTAAAAAATAGCAAACTAGTCATCCCAAACTATATGTTTCAGACAACATTCACCTACGAAATACTCGAAAACCTTAGCTCAGAAAAGCCTGAAATAGCAAACTATACATCCCAAATCATAGGTTTCAGACACCACACACCTATGAAAGACTATGAAATCCAACTCAGAAAAGTCGAAAATAGCAAACTACACATCCCAAATCATAGGTTTCAGACACCACACACCTATGATAGACTAATAAATCCAGCTCAGAAAAGTCAAAAATAGCAAACTACGTATCCCAAATCATAAGTTTCACTCAACACACACCAACGAAAGGCTAAGAAACCTAGCTCATAAAAGCCTGAAATAGCAAACTACTCATCCAAAAGTATTGTTTTCAGACAACATTCACCTAGGAAATACTAGGAAACCTTAGATCAGAAAAGCCTGAAGTAGCAAACTACACATACCAAATCATAGGTTTCAGACAACACACATCAACGAAAGACGGGTGCTCTGGGAGAGCCTTTGAGGGTCTGTGGGTCCCTTGAGGGTCGGTGGTCCTTTGGGAGCTCGGGGGGACCTTTGGGGACCGGGGGATGGGCTTTGGGGGTCCGGGGATGGCATTTGGGGGTCTGGGTGGGCCTTGGGGGCGCCGGGTGGGCCGTGGGGTGCCTGGGGGACATTTGGAGACCGGTGGAGGGCCTGTGGGTCCCCGTTGGTCCTTTGGGCACTCGATGGGCCTTTGGGGCCCGGAGGAGGACCTTTGGGGCACAGGGAGGGCCTTTGGGGCACATGGAGGGCCTTTGGGGGTCCGGAGGGGCAGTTGGGGACCGGTGGAGGGCCTTTGGGGCGCCGGTGGCCCTTTGGGAGCTTGGGGGGGCCTTTGAGTGTCTGGGGGGCAGTTGGGGGCCTGGGGGACATTTGGGGACCGGTGGAGGGCCTTTGGGAGCTTGGGGGCCTTTGAGGACCGGGGGCTTCCTTCGGGGTTGGGGTGGGGGGATCGGAGCCCTTTGGGGTTGGGTTAGAGGACCTCACAACACTGTTCAAATGAAACTTGTGTATTATAACGACCACAGAATTTCACCATTAAATTCTCTTCTAAAATCTCTTCAAAAATATTCTTTTAAAATGTCTCTATCTGTTTCGCCGAAATAGTTCCATAACCTGTCTAAAATGGTTTCGCCCAAATAATCCCTAAACGTAAATTCAGCGTGTTCCTTTGTTATTGGCAACTCTGCGCTAACGCATTTCAAATTAATAGGAAACCTTTTCGCGCGCTAAAACAATTCATCGCTAAGATGTTTCTTGCCTAATTGTTTCCATGTCCTTTGGTTATTAATATCCTTTGGAGTTCGACCAGTAGAACTGTTCCTGAGGCAAAGACATTAATGATTTGGATCTATTCCTGGAGAAATGTTTCTAGGCGAAAATTTTTAAAGTCTGACAGATGATGTCATTGATTGATTGATCTGTCAATAAAGGGGAAATTAATTTGTTGTTTCTAAGGGGAATTATTGATTCACGATAGGTGAATTGAGGTCGACAGCACAGGTGTTCCAAGGTTGATGTTGTTGTTGTTGTAAGTGCACGCTCTCATCGAACTTTATGTAAATCAAGTTCACAGGTGTTACTCGTGACAGGACCACGTGGTTTATGGTTTTCCAAGTGAGAATGTTACTGTTTTTCCAAGTGAGAAAATTCCTGTTTTTTCATTCTCAGTGAGAAAACCATAAACCACGTGGTCCTGTCACCATGTTTTTCAAATTCTCACTGGCAAAAACCATAAAACATCCATAATTTGATGTTGACATCCGAGAAAAACATCAAATAAATCGAACAACACATATATCCATCCATGAAAACAACCATAAGTGTGACAAAATTCATGGTTTTTCAAGTGAGAAAATTCCTGTTTTTTCATTCTCACTGAGAAAACCATAAGCCAAGTGGTTCTGTTGGGACTCAATAAGGCATCTCTACTTATACAGACGTTTTCAGAGGGGATTTTTTCTGGTTGTGGGGGGGGGGAGTGAGTCGGGGGCTTTGTGGGAGGATCATACCATGAAGTAAGTTTTCATAGTAGAAGGGATATTGCTATGAAGGGGGCGCCGGATTTCCCAGTATCATTTAAAAAAATATCAGAAATTCTATATAAAAAAAAACAAGATTTTTAACTGAAAGCAAGGAGCAACATCATAACTTAAAACGACAGAAGACATCACGTATATGATAGGGTTCACCCCCTAGTCAATACCTCGCTCTTTAAGCCAAAGATTATTTAGTACTTTCATAAGAGCCATTTATTCTAATTAACGGCATTTGTGATTAAGGGGTCATTTTTACAGAATTAGAACAAAATTCGAACTTTAACTTAAAGAGCAAGGTATTGACTAGGGAGCGAACCCTCTAATATAAGTTTTAAAAATATAAGAATATAGAGGTTCGTTACGTAAGTTAATTCGTAAGTTACGTATATTTATTACTAATAAAAATGTTGGTAAATAAAATTAAACAGGTTTCGAGAAAGCCATTTAACCAAATAAAAGTAAAATTAATATTAATTTTTTTTTAATTATTCATGTACGGTGAGCCAAAAGCAAAACCTGCATTAATTCAAAAACATTCAAAAATTAAATAAAAAAAAGTTTTTTTAACTGAAAGTAAGGAACGACGTTAAAACTTAAAACGAACAGAAATTATTCAGTATATGAAAGGGGCTGTCCCCTCCTTAACTCCTCGCTCTTCACGCTAAAGTTTGACTTTCTCACAACTCTATTTTTTTTTGAACAATGAAAAACTTTGGTGTAAAGAGCGAGGCGTTGAGGAGGGGACAGCCCCTTTCATATACGGAATAATTTCTGTTCGTTTTAAGTTTTAACGTCGTTCCTTACTTTCAGTTTAAAAAACTTGTTTTTTTTTATTTAATGACTTTCAAGAACCAGGGGAAGTTTGTCAAGGACAGTAAATGTTACTAGAAAATTTGGCCAATTGAATAAAATTGCGCTATATTCCTTTTTTTTCGCTGATCTAGTAAGCATTTCTTGCAGTACAGACACATCAATTAAAATTTTGGAGTCAAGAGGACCTCAAGCAGAAACAAATATGGTTGTTTTTAATTTTGGTATTTAATTTTTTTTTTATTTTTTAGACAAAAAGTCAAAATTATTTCTAATAAATGAGCTCAAATACATTTATTTACAAAACCAAGCAGTAAAAAAAAAATAGGATAAGATGCTTGTTATAAGAATTGCCAATCAGTATTTTTCTATATTTAAGTTTGTAAAATTATGGGTTAGTATACCTTTAAGCTTTTAGAAGGCAATAAATTGTGTAAATTGTCAATTCAGTTATTTAAATAGCGTTCACCATGCTCATCCATCCGAAGTTCTGTAGTAGGCTACAACTATTGTTAAAGTGTACGGCAAATTTTGGAAATACAAATAGCTTGCCAAAATCTTATTTCTTATGCAGAAAAACCGAAAAAAAAAAATTAAATTCCCTTTATTAACCAACGAAAAAATTAAGTCAGTTAAAAGAGAATATAAATTACCTTAAAAAAAATTTCTAAGACAGTTTCTCAAACAAAAAGTAAGGAGCCGTATTAAACCAAAAACCATTAAAACAAAGTGAAATTTACACTCCAAATGAACATAAACTACAATCAAAAATTAACTCAAACTTAAAACGAATAAGAAATATCACAAAAAGCTATGGGAATTACACCTTTTAAGCCACCTAACTGCCAAGGCGTCTTAAAAACTTTCCTGAAAATAAAATATTAAAAAAAAATGTTTTTATCGTAACAAATCCAAAATTTCTGAGCCTTCCAGGAATGGACATCACTGTATATTAAACATTCAGTCAATTTTCAGTAGCCGCTGATTAATATGATGATTTTGTTTCTTTTCTATGTATGACGTGACAAATAAAACACACTACTCGAAATAAAACCTTTCAATTAAGCTATTGATGCTTTGGCTTTTTGGTGGCTTAGGGACTGTTTGTCCTACTCCTGTTTGCGGTAATTTTTGTTCATTGAAAGTTTATACAATTCATCTTAGTTTTGACCTTATTTTAGGGTCTTTATTGACAGTAAATTCTCTTGGCTTTAACTTTAAATTATATTATTTCCCTTATCCCTCCTCGTCTTTGGTTGAATGCAGCTCTCTGCTTTTCTCGGAAAAACTTTGTTTTTTGTAAGAGATACATTTCAAACCTAGAAATAAAATACATAGATTTTATGTTTATGAGGTAAAGTTTTCTTATACTTAAAAAGTTTTCAGTTTAATATACTTTTTTTTTTAGCTAACGAACTTATCACATCTTCTACCACTATAACAACAACTTCGGAATCAACTTCAACTTCTACTTCGACTATTACAACTACAACTCATACAACAACAACAACTCCTTCAACTACGTCTCCAACAACAAAAAACAACAACTCCACAACAAAACAACGAAAACAACTACAACAACAACAAAAAACAAAAACAACTACATCCCCTACTACTAAATTTTCTACAACAACAACTCCAACAACAACAAGAGCCTCTACTACTAAATCCTCTACAACTACAAATTCTACACCTGCGTCTTCTACAACAACCACGGCCTCTAGTACTTTATCTACTACAACTATGACTCCCACCCCAACTTTTGTGACAACCACTACGGCTACAAGTCCTACCACTACAACCCCTACAACTACTTCTTCTACAACAACAACTCCCACAACAACAACACCAACAACAACAACCCCCACTACTACATCCACTACAACCATGACTTCTTCTACAACATCTGTGACAACCACCCCAACTACCACGACTACAAGTACTACAACAACAACTCCAACAACTACGTCTACAACAACTGCAACACCTACGTCTACAACAAAAACAACTCCTACAACAACAACTCTTACAACAACAATTCCTACAACAACAACTCCAACAAAAACAACAACGGCATCTACAGCTACAACTCCTACAACAACGTCTTCTACAAAAACAAATACTCCTACTACTTCATCCACAACAACAACGACTCCTACGATAAAAACCTGTCACCCCCCCCCCCCAATTTATTACAACTACAAGTCCTTCAACTACGTCTTCTGCAATAACTACTCCCACAACAACAACTAGCCCTACTACCACATCTACAATAAGTACTACTCCTACCACAACATCAATGACAACCACACCAACTACTACGATCACTCCTACAACTCCAACAACAACTGCAACTCCTATCATAACTCCCGTGACAACAACAGTACCAGAAGTAGGTACTCTGTCCGCAATAACTACTACAGATGGTAAGCATTTTTTTTTAGTTTTATATCTTTTTTCGTCTTGCTTCATTGAAATATTAGTTTTAAGACCTTGTTATCTATTTAATATGTATTTAAAATGGACAAAATCTCCCTATTGTCTGTTTTAGTGTGCGAAAATCCTTAGAAACTATTTACCCTATGGGGATAAACGGGGGTTAAAAAACGCTTTTCTGTAGTATGCAATATATATTCTTAAGATATTTTAAATATTTTAATGCTATCAACTACCACTACTACTAACAAATAAACGCAAAATCGAGCCGCCTGAAGCCAATACAGGTACGCACGCTCCTCCTCCATCCCAATCAATTAAAAGCTTTTCTGTTTACACCATTTCCCTTAAATCTTTTTTATGAAATCCTCCCACCTCAGCCGTGGACAACCTGTTTTCCGTCTAGCCCTAGACAGCTGAAAAAAAAGAATAATTTTCGACAATCCGTCATCCTTTATCTACAGAACGTGTCCAAGCCATTTCAACATTTCTCTCGTTATAGCCTTAGAAAGTGGGATTGAGTCGCACTGTTCGTCAAGCCTAGTGTTTGAAATACGGTCAGTCAGCCGGGTAACCAGAAAAATCTGTAGGTAATGTCTCTGGAAAATATCTAGCGAACCTTCATCAATTGCATGATGAAGGTCACACCCGTGCCTTAGAACTATATTTGACCACGGTCATCACTGTAGCTTCCAATATATGCAGAGTTATCTTCCTATTCTTCCAAACTTTTTTCAACTCTGAAAACAAAACCCTGAGCCTTGGCTATTTTTCTACTAAAATCTTCACTGCCCCCACCGTCTTTAAAAATAATACTACCAAGGAAAGCATAGCTGTCCCCCTTATAAATCTTTTGGTTGTCCAAAGTCACCTTTTCATCTTCACTCACTCCTAGCCTTGGCGACTTAGTCTTCTTAACATAAATTTTCAAACCTGCTAGACTTTAGGGGGCTAGACTTTAGTCTAGCACCCTAAACTCACAAAACCTCTAAAAGCTCATTAATTTTTATCACACTTTCATCTAGGGTGTTTAAATCATACGCATAGCGTAAGTCCATGGAAGTTTTGCCTCCCCATTTGACTCCGTGATCTCCCATTGCCTATCTTGTGCTTCTTAAGACAAATTCTATCAAAGTAATCCATATTAACAGGGAAAATACACAACCCTGCTTAACTCCTGATTTAATACAAAACCAACTGTTAACCTCATTTTCTACCATAAATGCAGTAGCGTCGTTCTCGTACACAGCACTAATCAATTTGTCTGGTATGCCATATAAGGATAAGACCTTCAAGCTCTTCAATCAACATAATCGAAAGCTTGCTCATAATCTTTGAAACTGAGGACCAAAAAGGTATTTGATAACTCAGGCACTTCTCAAATATTCACCTAAGAATAAAAATTTGGTCATCACGTCCTCTACCCTTTCTAAAACTAAGCTGTTTTTATATTATCACTTTGTCTTCAAAACCTTTCAGTCTAAAAAATTTCGCATTACTAAGTAATTTGCTACCTAACAGTCTAATGCCTCAATAATTACAACACTCACTCAGAGCCACCATATTTAAGAAACTCATTTACCACAGTATCAGCAGATGGGACCTTATTATTTTTTAATCCTTTTAGTATCGTTGATAATTCTCCCTCACAAAACAAATCTTCCTTCACAACCAAGCTATCGCAAGCTTTTTTGTTTTCCTATATATTTTTTCCTGCAACTCTGTCTTAGTTTAGCACATTCTCAAAATGTTCTGCCCACTTCTCTTTAACTCTTTCTTTATTCCTAATTCATATTGACTACGGATAAGTCTATATTGACTACTTCCTCTCAATTTATTAACATGCCATTACAGTATTGTTCTATTATGACGTCTAGCTGCATCTTCAATATCCTTGGCAATTTAATCCATGGCCAGTTTTATCCATAGAAAAAAAATTGTTTTCCCAAAAATCATTCCATCCACCTTCTTGACTGGCAAATTTTAAACTCTATAGTTGAGTGTTCAACTGTTCCTGGAAAAGGATTACAAAGAATTTATAGGTAAAATCTTCCTGATTCATCCAGTGTATTTTCGAATTTTTAAGAAATCGTATACGCTGTTGAATATTAAAAATAGACTGCACACTACGAATTACCTTTTAACATTGGTGTCGTGCATCAATTTTTTTGGTATTCTAGTAGTAATTACTTTCCTAACGAAGATTTTCAAGGTTTCAAAACCTAAGTATAATTTCTGTATCTATCAAAAGGTTTTGTGACTTATACCGTATAATATGACTTCGAACCATATAAATTTCGATTATTTATTTTTAATGAGCTACCAATACAACTTTGCACGTTTATCGTCCTCATTTTCAACTCAAGCTTTTGGGTCTAAATTCACCGTCCCGGTACCACAAAATGCAATAAAACGAGGGGCATTCCAAAAATACGTGAACATTTTTGTCAACAGGGGTATGACAACCGTGTTCTATGACTGTGAACGAGCTGTGCTTGTGGAAGTTTTAGAAGGTTGAACATATCTCTATATTTCCCTAAAATTAGTCTAAAACGATGAAATCGTAACTTGGAGAAGTGATTTTTCATTGAAGGAGGTTATGTAGAAAATTCAATTGTAATAATGAATGATGTTTATCCATTTTGGTGACCGGCGTTTACCCCCTCCCCCCCCTCCGGCAAATACCCCCCGGAAAATACCCCTCCGGAAAATACCCCTGCAGAAAATCCCCCCCCCCCGAAAAAAATACCCCCCGTATACAAAAAGTTTAAACAAGAAAAACGGGTTTTAATTTTTATAAAGCAGTGAATACAAATAAAACACTTGATTAAACAAAGATACTCCGAATATTTCGGCCCCACGTCCGGGAGCCTTTCTCAGCGGAAAAAAAATGAAATAAAAAATATTCATTTTAAAAACTTAACTTACATCAACATAAAAACATACTAAACAAACAGAAGAAAAATATAAATAAATAGGAAAACAAAACTCACATATTAAATAAACACTTCCATTCACTGGCGTATAAACAAAATCGAATGTTTATATTGATTGAAACACGCCTTCTCAACAGTATATAGATGCAAATTTATCAAAAATGAAAATATATTTATACTTGAACCAAAACAATAAGGTCAGTTAACCCCCGGCCCATAACGCCTAATTAGATGACACAAGTTCATCACCCAATGTTTGAATTATAAATTGAACGGATTCGTTTGCTTGCAAGCTTAGCTGCAGTTCGTTTACTTTTCCCAGCATTTAACCCGGTCTGACCTTTGTTCGCAAGGTCATCTTTCGTTTCAGAACTATTATTAAAATCAGCACTGGTTGAAAATCTTACCTGCTTTTTAATTAAACTATTAAAAATTGCATTGATCCTAAAATCCCCTTCATCTCTATTCATACTAATACCCCCATATATTATCATTTTTATTTCTATAATTTCCCCGAAGCTTTGTAAAAGTCCTACAGACGTATATACTATTTTTTTTTGATCAAATAAAATATTGTGATGAGGAAATTTATAAACATGTTCTGCAACAGCTGACTCAAACGTTTCTGGTGTTTTATTTTGTTTTATAGAGCAATCTATGGCATTCTTATTTTGCTGTAGCCTATTTTCTATTGAACCATATTCTAAAATAAACTATTGCACGACACCGGAGATACCCCATTTTTTGGCTTTCGTTAGAACGGCGCGTTTACTACCAAATTTGATACACTCCGCGAGGTATTTGCTTTCAAAATATTAATAAAGGGGAAATGCGTGTCTTACTTGTCCCAAACAATAAATCTTAAAAACACTGACAATGAAAATAAAAACCAATTGACGAGCAATAAAACATAAAAAAGACAGCTAAAAAACACGACAAAAATAAATGATGAAAATGTCATATTATCATATACGCAAAAAAAGAACCATCTATTACAGAAAACGGGGGAAGGGGCTTCTAGCCTACAACCCCTCAGAGACTAGGGTAGCGGGAGTGATACTAGATGGAATTTAAATCATATTAAGAGCTTTTAAGGAAATACCCCTTTTTCATTAAGTTAAATTTATGCATAAAAAAATATCCTAACAATAGGTTCCACCTCCTGAGTAACCTTTAAGTTCTAAAGTATATGAATCAATGACAATGCATACCGCATTGGTAAATTATGGATGATATTAAACACCCCTCCCTCACCGTCAACGCTAAAACCCCCTCCCCCCCTAAGAAATATTTCAGGCATTTACTAATAAAAAATATGGTTCTGAATCCCGTGACTCAAGTTTTTTGCACCCCAAGACAGTAGAGATGACCCTATAACTCCGACGGGGAGTCCATATATGGGCATAGAACCACGTGGTTTATGGTTTTTGTCAGTGAGAATGAAAAAACAGGAATTTTGTCACTTTTATGGATGTTTTCATGGATGGTTATGTGTGTAGGTCAATTTATTTGATGTTTTTCATGGATGTTTTATGGTTTTTGTCAGTGAGAATTTCAAAAACAGGAACTTTCTCACATTTATGTCTGTCATTGCTCACCCCTGCTGCCACCTACAACTTTTTTTAACACCAAATTTGGGCATAGCCTCCGTAGGGAGAACACGTGGTTAATTAAAGCGATTGGGAATTTGGAACACCTGTGCTGTCAGTCATTAATCAAATTGTTTCCGGGCAAAGTTTAATAATGTCTGACAGGTACTGTCAATCATTAATCAAATTGCTTCCAGGCGAAGTTTAATAATGTCTGACAGGTGATGCCAAGATTGATTGATATGTCACGAAATGGGAATTAATTTGTTGTTTCTAAGGGGAATTATTGATTCACGAAAGGGGAATTAATTTGATGTTTCTAAGGGGAAGGTGGGGAAGAGATATATTGATTGCGTAATCGAAGGGAGAGAATTCCCGAGAAATTGATTACATAATCGGTAGAACCCTATAAGGAGCTCGTGACCGGAATCCATTTATGGGCATAGAATGACGTAATCAACTATGACAAATGGATTTCTGAGAAATTGATTACATAATCGGTAGAACCCTATCAGAAGATCATGACGGGAATCCATTTATGGGCATAGAATGACGTAATCAACTAGGACAAATGGATTTCTTAGAAATTGATTACATAATCGGTAGAACCATATCAGAAGATCATGACGGGAATTCATTTATGGGCATAGAATGACGTAATTGACTAAGACAAGCAAGTTACTTTCTTGATGTCCCTCCTAAACCCATTTTCCAACTTGAAGTACTTATCTTTTTCACTCACAACTATACTTTACAGCTTTTAGGATACCTCAACACCAAGAAATACTTTTCAAAAACCGTTTCGGAGCAAGTTACTTTCTTAATGTCCCTCCTAAACCCATTTTGCAACTTGAAGTACTTATCTTTTTCACCCACAACTATACTTTACAGCTTTTTGGGTGTCCCAACACCAAGCAATACTTTTCAAAGACCATTTCAGAACCAGTTCCTCTCTTAATGTACCTCCTAAACTCATTTTACAAGTTGAAGTTCCCATCCTTCTCACCCACAACTTTACTTTACAGCTTTTGAATGCCCCAACACCAAGAAATACTTTTCAAAAGGCATTTAAGAACAAGTTCTTTTCTTAATGTCCCTACTAAACCTATTTTCCAACTTGAAGTACCCATCCTTTTCACCCACAACTTTACTTTACAGCTTTTGAATGCCCCAACACCAAGCAATACTTTTCAAAAGGCATTTCAGAACAAGTTCTTTTCTTAATGTCCCTCCCAAACCCATTTTATAAGTTGAAGTACCCATCCTTTTCAACCACAACTTTACTTTACGGCTTTTGAATGCTTCAACACCAAGCAATACTTTTCAAATGGCATTTCAGAACAAGCTATTTTCTTAGTGTCCATTCTAAACCTATTTTACAAGTTGAAGTTCCCATCCTTCTTACACACAATTTTACTTTACAGCTTTTTGAATGCCCCAACTCCAAGCAATACTCTTCAAAAGGCATTTCAGAACAAGTTATTTTCTTAATGTCCCTTCTAAACCTATTTTCCAACTTGAAGTACCCATCTTTTTCACCCACAACTGTACTTTACAGCTTTTGAATGCCCCAACACCAAGAAATACTTTTCAAAAGGCATTTCAGAACCAGTTCCTTTCTTAATGTCCCTCCCAAACCCATTTTACAAGTTGAAGTACCCATACTTTTAGCTTAGAGTTTTAGTTTGGTTTAGTTTTAGTTAAAAGTTTAGTTTTAGTTTAGTTTGGTTTAGTTTTAGTTTTAGTTAGAGTTTTTGTTAGAGTTCTAGTTTAGTTTAGTTTTAATTAAGAGTTTAGAGTTTTTAGCTTATAGTCTTAGCTTAGAGTTTTATTTAGAGTTCTAGTTTAGTTTAGTTAAAGTTAAGAATTTAGAGTTTTAGCTTAGAGTCATAGCTTAGAATTTTACTTAAAGTTATAGTTTGGTTAAGTTTTAGTTAAGAGTTTAGAGTTTTAGCTTAGAGTCTTAGCTTAGAGTTTTTGTTAGAGTTCTAGTTTAGTTTAGTTTTAGTTAAGATTTTAGAATTTATAGCTTAGAGTCTTAGCTTAGAGTTTTAGTTAGAGTTGAAGTTTAGTTTAGTTACAGCTAAAAGTTTCGAGTTTTAGCTTGGAGTCATACCTTAGAGTTTTACTTAAAGTTTTAGTTTGGCTAAGTTTTAGTTAAGAGTTTCGAGTTTTAGCTTAGAGTCTTAACTTCGACTTGGTTTTTGTTACAATTCTAGTTTAGTTTAATTTTAGTTAAGAGTTTGATGTTTTACCTTTGAGTTTCAGTTAGAGTTCTAGTTTAGTTTAGTTAAGAGTTTGGTGTTTTAGCTTAGAGTCTTAGCATATGGTTTTAGTTAGAGTTCTAGTTTATTTTAGTTTTAGTTAAGAGTTTAGAGTTTTTAGCTTAGAGTCTTAGCGTAGAGTTTATGTTGAAGTTCTAGTTTAGTTTAGTTTTAGTTAAGAGTTTAGAGTTTTAGCCTAGAGACTTAGTTTAGAGTTATAATTTTAGTTTAGTTTTAGTTAAGAGTTTAGAGTTTTTTATCTTAGAGTCTTAGCTTAGAGTTTGTGATAGAGTTCTAGTTTAGTTTAATTTTAGCTAAGAGTTCGATTTTTTACCTTAGAGTCATAGCTTAGAGTTTTAGTTAGAGTTCTAGTTTAGTTTATTTTTATTTAATAGTTTAGATTTTTAGCTTAGAGTCATAACTTAGAGTTTTTGTTAAAGTTCTAGTTTAGTTTAGTTTTAGTTAAGAGTTTAGAGTTTTTAGCTTAGATTCTTATCTTAGAGTTTTTGTTAGAGTTCTAGTTTAGTTTTAGTTAAGAGTTTAGAGCTTTTAGCTTAGAGTCTTAGCTTAGAGTTTTTGTTAGAGTTCTAGTTTAGTTTAGTCTTAACTTAGAGTTTTTTGATAGAGTTCTAGTTTAGTTTAATTTTAGTTAAGAGTTTGGTGTTTTACCTTAGAGTCTTAGCTTAGAGTTTTAGTTAGAGTTCTAGTTTAGTTTAGTTTTAGTTAATAGTTTAGAATTTTAGCTTAGAGTTTTAGCTTAGAGTTTTTGTTAGAGTTCAAGTTAATTTTAGTTTTAGTTAAGAGTTTAGAGTTTTTAGCTTATAGTCATAGCTTAGAGTTTTAGTTAGAGTTCTAGTTTAGTTTAGTTTTATTTAATAGTTTGGAATTTTATCTTAGAGTCTTAGCTTAGAGTTTTTGCTAGAGTTCTAGTTTATTTTAGTTTTAGTTAAGAGTTTAGAATTTTTAGTCCTAGTTTAGTTCAGTCTTAGCTTAGAGTTTGATTTTTTACCTTAGCGTCATAGCTTAGAGTTTTAGTTAGAGTTTTAGTTTAGTTTAGTTTTAGTTAAGATTTTAGAATTTTAGCTTAGAGTCTTAGCTTAGATTTTTTGTTAGAGTTCTAGTTTGTTTTAGTTTTAGTGAAGAGTTTAGAGTTTTTAGCTTAGAGTCTTAGACTAGAGTTTTTGATAGAGTTCTAGTTTAGTTTAGTTTTAGTTAAGAGTTTGATGTTTTACCTTAGAGTCATATCTTAGAGTTTTAGTTAGATTTCTAGTTTAGTTTATTTTTAGTTAATATTTTATAATTTTAGCTTAGTTTTTTATCTTAGATTTTTTGTTAGAGTTCAAGTTTAGTTTAGTTTTAGTTAATAGTTTATAGTTTTTAGCTTAGAGTCTTAGCTTAGAGTTTTAGTTAGAGTTCTAGTTTAGTTTAGTTTTAGTTAAGAGTTTAGAATTTTATCATATAGTATTAGCTTAGAGTTTTTGTTAGAGTTCTATTTTATTTTAGTTTTAGTTAAGAGTTTAGAAATTTTAGCTTAGAGTCTTAGTTTAGAGTTTTTGTTGAAGTTCTAGTTTAGTTTACTTTTAGTTAAAAGTTTAGAGTTTTTAGCTTAGAGTCTTAGCTTAGAGTTTTTGTTAGAGTTCTAGTTTAGTTTAGTCTTAACTTAGATTTTATTTTATAGAGTTCTAGTTTAGTTTAATTTTAGTTAAGAGTTTGGTGTTTTACCTTAGAGTCTTAGCTTAGATTTTTTGTTAGAGTTCTAGTTTAGTTTATTTTTATTTAAGAGTTTTGAATTTTAGATTATATTATTATCTTTGATTTTTTTTTATATTTCTAGGTTATTTTATTTTTATTTAATAATTTATATTTTTTATATTATATTATTATATTAGAGTTTTTTTTTAAGTTATAGCTTAGTTTGGTTTTAGTTAAGAGTTTAAAGTTTTATCTTACAGTCTTAGCTTAGAGTTTTTGTTAGACTTGAAGTTTAGTTCAGTAATAGTTAAGAGTTTAGAGTTTTAGCTTAGACTCATAGCTTAGAGTTTTACTTAAAGTTGTAGTTTAGTTAAGTTTTAGTTAAGAGTTTAGAAATTTTAGCTTAGAGTCTTAGTTTAGAGTTTTTGTTGAAGTTCTAGTTTAGTTTAGTTTTAGTTAAAAGTTTAGAGTTTTTAGATTAGAGTCTTAGCTTAGATTTTTTTTTATAGTTCTATTTTAGTTTATTCTTAAATAATATTTTTTTTTTATAGTTATAGTTTAGTTTAATTTTATTTAATGTTTTTATTTTTTAACTTTGAGTTTCAGTTAGAGTTCTAGTTTAGTTTAGTTTTAGTTAAGAGTTTGGTGGTTTAGCTTAGAGTCTTAGCTTAGAGTTTTAGTGAGAGTTCTAGTTTTGTTTCTATTTTTTTTATATTTTATTAATTTAGAATATATTATTGTATTATATTTTTTTTTATATTTATAGTGTAGATTATTTTTATTTATTAGTTTTTATATTTTAGATTATATTATTATATTAGATTTTTTGTTGAAGTTATAGTTTAGTTTAGTTTTAGTTAATAGTTTAGAGTTTTAGCTTACAGTCTTAGCTTAGAGTTTTTGTTAGACTTTAAGTTTAGTTCAGTAATAGTTTAGAGTTTAGAGTTTTAGCTTAGACTCATAGCTTAGAGTTTTACTTAAAGTTGTAGTTTAGTTAAGTTTTAGTCAAGAGTTTAAAGTTTTAGCTTAGAGACTTAGCTTAGAGTTATAGTTTAGTTTTAGTTAATAGTCTAGAGTTTTTTTATCTTAGAGTATTAGCTTAGAGTTTTTGTTAGTGTTCTAGTTTAGTTTAGTTATAGTTAAGAATTTAGAGTTTTAGCTTAGAGTCATAGCTTAGAGTTTTAGTTAAAGTTATTGTTTAGTAAAGTTATAGTTAAGAGTTTAGAGTTTTACCTTAGTGTCTTAGCTTAGAGTTTTTGTTAGAGTTCTAGTTTAGTTTAGTTTTAGTTTAGAGTTTTAGCTTAGACTTAGAGTTTCAATTAGAGTTCTAGTTTGGTTTAGTTAAAGTTATGAATTTATAGTTTTAGCTTAGTGTCATAGCTTAGATTTTTAATTAAAGTTATAGTTTGGTTAAGTTTTAGTTAAGAGTTTCGAGTTTTAGCTGAGTCTTATCTTATAGTTTTTTTTAGAGTTCTAGTTTAGTTTAGTTTTAGTTAAGAGTTTAGAGTTTTAAATTAGAGTCTTAGTTTAGAGTTTTTGTTGATGTTCTGTTTTAGTTTAGTTTTAGATTAGAGTTTTAGCTTAGACTTAGAGTTTCAATTAGAGTTCTAGCTTGGTATAGTTTTAGTTAATAATTTATAGTTTTTATCTTATATTCTTAGCTTAGTTTTATTTATAGTTATAGTTTAATTTAGTTTTATTTAAGAGTTTATAGTTTTAACATAGAGTCTTAGCTTAGAGTTTTAGTTAGAGTTAAAAGTTTACTTTAGTTACAGTTAAGAATTTAGATTTTTAGCTTAGAGTCATAGCTTAGAGTTTTACTTAAAGTTATAGTTTAGTTAAGTTTTAGTTGAGAGTTTAGAGTTTTAGCTGAGTGTTAGCTTAGAGTTTTTGTTAGAGTTTTAGTTTAGTTTAGTTTTAGTTAAGAGTTTAGAGTTTTTCCTTAGAGTCTTAGCTTAAAGTTTTTGTTAGAGTTCTAATTTAGTTTAATGTTAGTTAAGAGTTTAATGTTTTTACCTTTGAGTTTCAGTTAGAGTTCTAGTTTAGTTTACTTTTAGTTAAGAGTTTAGTGTTTTAACTTTGAGTCTTAGCTTAGAGTTTTTGTTAGAGTTCTAGTTTATTTTAGTTTTAGTTAAGAGTTTAGAGTTTTACCTTAGAGTCTTAGCTTAGAGTTTTTGTTAGAGTTCTAGTTTAGTTTAATTTTAGTTAAGAATTTTATGATTTAAATATTAGTTTCAGTTAGATTTCTATTTTAGTTTACTTTTAGTTAAGAGTTTAGTGTTTTACCTTAGAGTCTTAGCTTAGAGTTTTAGTTAGAGTTCTAGTTTAGTTTAGTTTTAGTTAAGAGTTTAGAATTTTAGCTTAGAGTCTTAGCTTAGAGTTTTTGTTAGACTTTAAGTTTAGTTTAGTAATAGTTAAGAGTTTAGAGTTTTAGCTTAGACTCATAGCTTAGAGTTTTACTTAAAGTTGTAGTTTAGTTAAGTTTTAGTTAAGAGTTTTGAGTTTTAGCTTAGAGACTTAGCTTAGAGTTATAGTTTAGTTTTAGTTAAGAGTCTAGAGTTTTTTTAGCTTAGAGTATTAGCTTAGAGTTTTTGTTAGTGTTCTAGTTTAGTTATAGTTAAGAATTTAGAGTTTTAGCTTAGAGTCATAGCTTAGAGTTTTAGTTAAAGTTATAGTTTAGTAAAGTTATAGTTAAGAGTTTAGAGTTTTACCTTAGTGTCATAGCTTAGAGTTTTTGTTAGAGTTCTAGTTCAGTTTAGTTTTACTTAAGAGTTTCGATTTTTAGCTTAGAGTCTCAGCTTAGAGTTTTTGTTAGAGTTCTAGTTTATTTTAGTTTTAGTTTAGAGTTTTAGCTTAGACTTAGAGTTTCAATTAGAGTTCTAGTTTGGTTTAGTTAAAGTTATGAATTTAGAGTTTTAGCTTAGTTTCATAGCTTAGATTTTTACTTAAAGTTATAGTTTGGTTAAGTTTTAGTTAAGAGTTTCGAGGTTTAGCTGAGTCTTAGCTTAGAGTTTTTGTTAGAGTTCTAGTTTAGTTTAGTTTTAGTCAAGAGTTTAGAGTTTTAGATTAGAGTCTTAGTTTAGAGTTTTTGTTGAATTCTAGTTTAGTTTAGTTTTAGTTTAGAGTTTTAGCTTAGACTTAGAGTTTCAATTAGAGTTCTAGCTTGGTTTAGTTTTAGTTAAGAGTTTAGAGTTTTTAGCTTAGAGTCTTAGCTTAGTTTTATTTAGAGTTATAGTTTAATTTAGTTTTAGTTAATAGTTTATAGTTTTACAATAAAGTCTTATCTTAGAGTTTTAGTTAGAGTTAAAAGTTTACTTTAGTTACAGTTAAGAATTTATATTTTTAGCTTAGAGTCATAGCTTAGAGTTTTACTTAAATTTATAGTTTGGTTAAGTTTTAGTTAAGAGTTTATATTTTTATCTGAGTATTATCTTATAGTTTTTGTTAGAGTTATATTTTAGTTTTAGTTAATAGTTTATAGTTTTACCTTAGAGTATTATGTTAGAGTTTTTGTTAGAGTTCTATTTTAGTTTAATTTTAGTTAAGAATTTAATGTTTTACCTTTGAGTTTCAGTTAGAGTTCTAGTTTAGTTTACATCTAGTTAAGATTTTAGAGTTTTAACTTAGAGTCTTAGCATAGAGTTTTAGTTAGAGTTATAGTTTAGTTTAGTTAAGAGTTAAGAATTTAGAGTCTTAGCTTAGAGCTTTTGTTAGAGTTCTAGTGTATTTTAATATTAGTTAAGAATTTGATGCTTTACCTTTGAGTTTCAGTTAGTGTTCTAGTTTAGTTTACTTTTAGTTAAGAGTTTAATGTTTTACCCTAGAGTCTTAGCTTAGATTTTTAGTTAGAGTTCTAGTTTAGTTTAGTTCTAGTTAAGATTTTAGGAATTTAGACTAGAGTATTAGCTTATAGTTTTTGTAAGAGTGCTATTATAGTTTAGTTTCCGTTAAGAGTTTTGAGTTTATTGGTTTGAGTCTTAGCTTACAGTTTATGTTGAAGTTCTAGTTTAGTTTAGTTTTAGTTAATAGTGTATAGTCTTAGCTTAGAGTTTCAAGTTAGAGTTGAAGTTTAGTTTAGTAATAGTTAAGAGTTTAGAGTTTTAGCTTAGAGTCTTAGCTTAGAGTTATAGTTAGAGTTAAAGTTTAGTTTAGTTAAAGTTAAGAATTTAGAGTTTTAGCTTAGTGTCATTAGCTTAGTGTCAAACTCTTAACTATTACTAAACTAAACTTCAACTCTAACAAAAACACTAAGCTAAGACTCTAAGCAAAAAACTCTAAACTCTTAACTATTACTAAACTAAACTTAAAATCTAAAAAAAACTATAATCTAAAACTCTAAAATATTAACTAAAACTAAACTAAGGTAAACTACAACTTCAAAAAAAACTCCAAGATAAGAATCTAAGCTAAAAACTCTAAAGTCTTAACTAAAACTAAAATAAACTAGAACTCTCATAAGCTAATTAGTCATAAGCTAAGCTATGACTCTAAGCTAAAAATCTAAATTCTTAACTGTAACTAAAGTAAACTTTTAACTCTAACTAAAACTCTAAGCTAAGACTCTATGGTAAAACTCTAAACTCTTAACTAAAACTGAATTAAACTAGAACTCTACATAAAACTGAGCTAAGACTCTAAGCTAAAAACTCTAAACTCTTAATTAAAACTAAACCAAACTAGAACTCTAATTGAAACTCTAAGTATTAGATAAAACTCTAAACTAAAACTAAACTAAACTAGAACTTCAACAAAAACTCTAAACTAAGACTCTAAGCTACAACTCTAAACTCTTAACTAAAACTAAACTAAACAAGAACTCTAACAAAAACTCTAAGCTAAGACTCAGCTAAAACTCGAAACTCTTAACTAAAACTTAACAAAACTATAAATTTAAGTAAAAATCTAATATATGAAACTAAGCTAAGAATATAAATTCATAGATTCAGATAAACCAAACTAGAACTCTAATTAAAACTCAGAGTCTAAGTTAAAACTCTAAAGTAAAAATCAAATGAACTAGACATCTCAAAAACACTCTAATCCAAGACTAAGATAAAACTAGAAACTATGAAATAAAACTAAACTGAAAAATAACTCTAAAAAAACTATAATCTATGACACTAAGCTAAAAATCTAAGCTCTTAACTATGACTTTACTAAACTATAACTTTAACTAAAACTCTTGGCTAAGACTTTAATCTAAAACTATAAATTCTTAACTATAACTAAACTAAACTAGAACACTAACAAAAACTCTAAGCTAAGACTCTAAGCTAAGAAAACTCTAGACTCTTAACTAAAACTAAACTATAACTCTAAGCTAAGTCTCTAAGCTAAAACTCGAAACTCTTAACTAAAACTTAACTAAACTACAGCTTTAAGTAAAACTCTAAGCTATGAGTCTAAGCTAAAACTCTAAACTCTTAACTATTACTAAACTAAACTTCAAGTCTAACAAAAACTCTAAGCTAAGACTCTTAGCTAAAACTCTAAACTATTAGCTAAAACTAAACTAAGCTAGAACTTCAACAAAAAAACTAGGAGAATAATATATACTAAAACTCTAAACTCTTAAATAAAGCAAAACTAAACTACAAATCTAACAAAAAACTCTAAGGTAACACTCTAAGCTAAAATTCTAAAATCTTAAGTAAAACGGAAGTAAACAAGACCTCTAAGCTAAAACTCTAAGTTAAGACTCTATGGTAAAACACCAAACTCTAAACTAAAATTAAACTAAACTAGAACTCTAACTGAAACTCAAAGGTAAAACATCAAACTCTTAACTAAAATTAAACTAAACTAGAACTTTATAAAAAAAATCTAAGTTAAGACTAAATTAAACTAGAACTCTAACTAAAACTCTAAGCTAAGACTCTAAGCTAAAAATTCTAAACTCTTAACTAAAACTAAACTAAACTTGAACTCAACAAACTCTAAGCTAAAACTCTAAGCTAAAATTCTAAACTCTTAACTAAAACTAAACTAAACTAAAACTCTACTAAGCTAAGACTCTAAGGTAAAACACCAAACTCTTAACTAAAATTAAACTAAACTAGAACTCTATAAAAAATCTCTAAGTTAAGACTAAACTAAACTAGAACTCTAACAAAAACTCTAAGCTAAGACTCTAAGCTAAAAACTCTAAACTTTTAACTAAAACTAAACTAAACTAGAACTTCAACAAAAACTCTAAAATAAGACTCTAAGCTAAAAACTCTAAACTCTTAACTAAAACTAAAATAAACTAGAACTCTAACAAAAACTCTAAGTTAAGACTCTAAGATAAAATTATAAACTCTTAACTAAAACTAAACGAAACTAGAACTCTAACTAAAACTCTAAGCTATGACTCTAAGGTAAAACATCAAACTCTTAACTAAAACTAAACTAAACTAGAACTCTATCAAAAACTCTATGCTAAGACTCTAAGCTAAAAACTCTAAACTCTTAACTAAAACTAAAATAAACTAGAACTCTAATAAAAACTCTAAGCTAAGACTCTAAGCTAAAATTCTAAACTCTTAACTAAAACTAAACTAAACTAGAACTCTAACTAAAACTCTAAGCTATGACTCTAAGGTAAAACATCGAACTCTAATCTAAAACTAAACTTAACTAGGGCTAAAAATTCTAAACTCTTAACTAAAACTAAAATAAACTAGAACTCTAACAAAAACTCTAGGCTAAGACTCTATGATAAATTTCTAAACTCTTAACTAAAACTAAACTAAACTAGAACTCAACCTAAAACTCTAAGCTAAGACTCTAAGCTAAAAACTCTAAACTCTTAACTAAAACTAAAATAAACTTTAACTATAACAAAAACTCTAATCTAAAACGCTAAGCTAAAATTCTAAACTCTTAACGAAAACTAAACTCAACTAGAACTCTAACTAAAACTGTAAGATAAGACTCTAATGTAAAACATCAAGCTCTTAACTAAAATTAAACTAAACTATAACTCTATCAAAAAACTCAAAGTTAATACTAAAATAAACTACAACTCTAACTAAAACTCTAATTTAAGAATCTAAGCTAAAAACTCTAAACTCTTAACTAAAACTAAACTAAACTAGAACTTAAACAAAAACTCTAAGCTACGACTCTAAGCTAAAAACTCTAAACTCTTAACTAAAACTAAAATAAACTAGAACTCTAACAAAAACTCTAAGTTAAGACTCTAAGCTAAAATTCTAAACTCTTAACTAAAACTAAAATAAACTAGAACTCTAACAAAAACTCTAAGCTAAGACTCTAAGCTAAAATTCTAAACTCTTAACTAAAACTAAACTAAACTAGAACTCTAAATAAAACTCTAAGCTATGACTCTAAGGTAAAACATCGAAGTCTTAGCTAAAACTAAACTAAACTAGAACTCTATCACAAACACTAAGCTAAGACTATAATCTAAAAAACTCTAAACTCTTAACTAAAACTAAACTAAAACTATAACTCTAAACTAAGTCTCTAAGCTAAAACTCTAAACTATTAACTAAAAATAAACTAAACTAGAACTTCAACATAAACTCTAAACTAAGACTATAAGCTAAAAACTCTAAACTCTTAACTAAAACTAAAATAAACTAGAACTCTAACAAAAACTCTATGCTAAGACTCTAAGCTAAAACACCAAACTCTTAACTAAACTAGAACTCTAACTGAAACTCAAAGGTAAAAAATCAAACTCTTAACTAAAATTAAACTAAACTAGAATTCTTACAAAAAAAGTCTAAGTTAAGACTCTAAGCTAAAAGTCGAAACTCTTAACTAAAACTTAGCCAAACTAAAACTTTAAGTAAAACTCTAAGGCATGACTCAAAGCTAAAACTCGAAAATCTTAACCGTAACTAAACTAAACTTCAACTCTAACCAAAAATCTAAGCTGGGACTCTAAGGTAAAACTAAATTCTTAAGTAAAACTAAACTAGAACTCTAACAAAAACTCTAAGCTAAGACTCTAAGCTAAAACTTGAAACTCTTAACTAAAACTTAACCAAACTTTAACTTTAAGTAAAATTCTAAGCTAAGACTCTAAGATAAAACTCTAAATTCTTAACTGTAACTAAAATAAACTAAACTATAACTCTAAATAAAACTCTAAGCTAATACTCTAAGCTAAAAACTCTAAACTATTAATTAAAAATAAACTAAACTAGAACTCTAACAAAAACTCTAAGCTAAGACTCTAAGCTAAAAACTCTAAACTTTTAACTAAAACTAAACCAAACTAAAACTCTAAGCTAAAAGTATGGGTACTTCAACTTGTAAAATGGGTTTGGGAGGGACATTAAGAAAGGAACTGGTTCTGAAATGCCTTTTGAAAAGTATTTCTTGGTTTTCGGGCATTCAAAAGCTGTAAAGTACAGTTGTGGGTGAAAAAGAGGGGTACTTCAAGTTGGAAAATACGTTTAGAAGGGACATTAAGAAAATAACTTGTTCTGAAATGCCTTTTGAAAAGTATTGCTTGGAGTTGGGGCATTCAAAAAGCTGTAAAGTAAAATTGTGTGTAAGAAGGATGGGAACTTCAACATGTAAAATAGGTTTAGAATGGATATTAAGAAAATAACTTGTTCTGAAATGCCATTTGAAAAGTATTGCTTGGTGTTGAAGCATTCAAAAGCTGTAAAGTAAAGTTGTGGTTGAAAAGTATGGGTACTTCAACTTGTAAAATGGGTTTGGGAGGGACATTAAGAAAAAAACTTGTTCTGAAATGTCTTTTGAAAAGTATTTCTTGGTGTTGGGGCATTCAAAAGCTGTAAAGTAAAGTTTTGGGTGAGAAGGATGGGTACTTCAAGTTGGAAAATAGGTTTAGAAGGGACATTAAGAAAAGAACTTGTTCTGAAATGCCTTTTGAAAAGTATTTCTTGGTGTTGGGGCATTCAAAAGCTGTAAAGTAAAGTTGTGGGTGAGAAGGATGGGAACTTCAACTTGTAAAATGAGTTTAGGAGGGACATTAAGAGAGGAACTGGTTCTGAAATGGTCTTTGAAAAGTATTGCTTGGTGTTGGGACACCCAAAAAGCTGTAAAATATAGTTGTGGGTGAAAAAGATAAGTACTTCAAGTTGAAAAATGGGTTTAGGAGGGACATTAAGAAATTAACTTGCTCTGAAACGGTCTTTGAAAAGTATTTCTTGGTGTTGAGGTATCCTAAAAGCTGTAAAGTATAGTTGTGAGTGAAAAAGATAAGTACTTCAAGTTGGAAAATGGGTTTAGGAGGGACATTAAGAATGTTACTTGCTTGTCTTAGTCGATTACGTCATTCTATGCCCATAAATGAATTCCTGTCATGATCTTCTGATATGGTTCTACCGATTATGTAATCAATTTCTAAGAAATCTATTTGTCCTAGTTGATTACGTCATTCTATGCCCATAAATGGATTCCCGTCATGATCTTCTGATAGGCTTCTACCGATTATGTAATCAATTTCTCAGAAATCCATTTGTCATAGTTGATTACGTCATTCTATGCCCATAAATGGATTCCCGTCACGAGCTCCTTATAGGGCTCTACCGATTATGTAATCAATTTCTCGGGAATTCTCTCCCTTCGATTACGCAATCAATATATCTCTTCCCCACCTTCCCCTTAGAAACATCAAATTAATTCCCCTTTCTTGAATCAATAATTCCCCTTAGAAACAACAAATTGATTCCCATTTTTTGACATATCAATCAATCTTGACATCACCTGTCAGACATTATTAAACTTCGCCTGGAAACAATTTGATTAATGATTCACAGTACCTGTCAGACATTATTAAACTTTGCCCGGAAACAATTTGATTAATGACTGACAGCACAGGTGTTCCAAATTCCCAATCGCTTTAATTAACCACGTGTTCTCCCTAGGGTGGCTTTGCCCATATTTGGTGTTAAAAAAAGTTTTAGGTGGCAGCAGGGGTGAGCAATGACAGATATAAATGTAAGAAAGTTCCTGTTTTTCAAATTTTCACTGACAAAAACCATAAAACATCCATGAAAAACATCAAATAAATCGACCAACACACATAACCATCCATGAAAACATCCATAAATGTGACAAAATTCCTGTTTTTTCATTCTCACTGACAAAAACCATAAACCACGTGGTTCTATGCCCATATATGGACTCCCGGTCGGAGTTATAGGGTCATCTCTACTCAAGCCAACCATAACACCCGACAAAATACCCCAGACTACCAGAGCATTTCACCCATGTGTCACCGCCCCCTCCTCCATCCCCCAGGTGATCTGATATTAGTGAGATTTTCCATTTTTTTTGTCAGTCGTTAGAAAATCGTGTTTACTGCCAAATTTGATACACTTAGGGGGAGTATTTGCTTTCAAGATCAACAAGATCAATACGACAAAAAAAAAGATGAAAATGTTATATTATCATATACGCAAAAAAAGAACCATCTATTAGTAGTAGAGATGGGGGTCCGACTCGTGTCACGCACCCCTGCTGCCACCTACAACTTTTTTTGCACCCCATATATGGGCATAGCCTCCCTAGGGAGAATGATTACGTAATGGGGTCAATGACCTCTTTTTCCAAGGTCGATTTATTTGATGTTTTTATGTGTAATAACTCCGGAACGAAGGTTGCACATGCGCATTGAATTCTAACGGGAACAGTGTTATTGATCTAGGACTCGAGGGGGAAGTGAATTTCTGACAAATTGATTGCGTAATCGAATGGGAAATGGATTTCCGAGAACTTGATTGCGTAATCGATTGTGAATTTTATTGATCCTATAACGGGAAACAGGATCACGTGTATCCTAACGAATCAGGGTCAGTCTAGAGTCAGTAGTCAGAGTGAAAGGATTGAAAAATGAATAAATTTGAGAAAGAGAGAATTATATAAAATCTAGTGTTTATGGAAAAACATTTGATTTTGGATGATGATTTTCTCGAGTTACCTCTTAAACGCAGGATATTCTCTTGTCAGGGAACACTTGACAATATAATGAGGAGTGATTCTCCCCCATTGGACTATTGTATGAAACTTTTAAAATGTGACTCAAATGCTTATACTCAATTTATTGATATATTAATTGGAACAAAACAGAATCTTATTGTGGATACACTTTTGAAAACATTGCCAATGGATTCAATGTAGATGGCTCCTCCTTCAAAAGAGGTAACGTCACAGAGTTACTCCTCTCTCCCCCATTTCCCTCTCGTTGAATTTATCGAACGATGAGGATCAGTTTAGTGTTAGCTGTGAATAATTTGACATCGGAAACCAAAAAATGTTCTATATATTTCTATTTTGCGTGTACACTCTTGGTAGTGGGAATCAATGTGAGACTTGTACAATTATTGATGACTATAGTGAAAAGTGTAAATTATGTAATCCTTGTAAATTACATAGAGGCTATGCAGTAAAAATTAAAGGATGTAATTCATGTCTTGAGGAGGTGTGTGACTCACATCCTAGAGGGCACCTGTGCTCCAATTGTCATTATGATAAATAGGATCAGTGGGAGAATACTTACCCCGCTATGATTGGAAAGAATCCCAAACGTGATTTCAGTTTATTTCTACGAGATTGGTATCGTCGCGGAGTTAAATTATTCTGGGAAGAGGAATCTGGTCTATGATTCAACTGTTGGGGTAACAAGACAGTCTGGTTTCTACGTCATCGTTGTGATGACACTGCCTACTATGAATATAAACCAAGTGATTTTTATTTGGCTTTGACAAAATTTGATTCACCATTTGAAAACACTGTATATGATATTGCTTTAAATAAACAGCTTGAAACTTGTGAATTTAATAATATGAATGCAAATAGTATAATTGACTATACAAAGAGATGTGACAAGAGTGAAGTTACATTGTACTGTAGAAAATGTGACCCTGACTTTGTAGTCAATCAAGATCAATATACAGTGAATCCAAATGATTTAACAGCATTAGTGGTTCACGATAGTTGCCTATACATCGAAGAAGAAGAAATCTAAAGCGGAGATTGAAAGACATTGTTGTATATATATATACATTTTATTAATAAACAAATTCACAGACATTTTTTAAGCACTTTACTCTTAGGGCACTAAAATCAATACTATATAGGTCTGAGAGGATATTTTCCACTAGAAAGTCGTTCAGACGGGGATTGTCACTATAAATGTGGAGAAACTGCTTGTAAGTATAGCCACGACATCGGAACACACAATATAGTAGTGCATGGAAGCCACAGCTTTTAGTTGTTAGATCCTGCACCCTCTTCCGATTTTGAATAATAGTTTTCCCACTGCTCTCAATATAGTTGCTGATGTGGGGTGTGTAGAATGTATAGAGTAGACCAAGAGGATCAAAAAATTCAATCGTCTTCATTGTTTGAAAGATGCAGAGCCAATGACCCGTCAGCACAGTCAATGGACTGCTATTAACAATAATCAAGGTATTGTTGACACTTTGAATTTTTCCAAGAAAGTCCGAGGGCAGACAATAGGATTTGTACTGAGACATGTAGGGGTCCATATTAAATACATTGATTATTTGACTGGTGTTCATAGCACCAAGTTTAGTAGAACACTACCTTCAGGAGTGATTTCCCAATAGGTTTCATATTGATTTAGTGAGATTAGGGCAATGCTCTCAGCCAATGGGTTGGTAAATGTACACTCTAAACGCACAGTCCCCGTACGTACTATACTCATATCCTGTGTACCCAACAAATCCAGTACAATGATACCATGTGTTTTAGCAAACATATATTCGGTTATACCATTTTAAAATAGTTGATATTCATGATCTAGGTTTTGCATTGTCAACTCGTACAATGTTCTATAGGATTTATCAAAAGATAGATTGTAGAGTGGGATGCCGTTTACTTTGCACACAAGAGATGAAAGTCCAAACATCTCGAATTTATGTGGGCATTCAGTCCATGATCCTATTGCACTGGCGCTTTTTACAAAGGCCAAAGCCATTTTCGAAGGAATTTTGCCATTGATAAATGATGAATTGGTGAAGATACGTTACCCCACTGCGATATGACGATGATTGGTGATTGTATGTGGAACAAGTAGTTTAATGTTCTTGCCATTCGCTCTCAGATTTTCCAAAGCCAATGCAACACAACTCATAACCTGCTGTTTGTGTACATGAAGTATTGCCGAGGTGAGGGAGAGACTTACATCGGGATTACCAGCAAGTTCTTTTCTCAATATGAAATTAGATGGTGCAAGCGTCAATTTTATATCCACTTTAACATTGGGTGGCAGCCATTGGGGTATATTAAATATTTCCTGATATATTTTTCCAACTAGATGTAATTCACTAGTTGTAGCATTTTTAAGTGCATATGTACTATCAGTATTAGTAATGTATTCATAACCATTGGAGGTGCCTCTCAATTCCTTGTATGACCTAGGTGTCATCAGCATGAATTGCATATAGCTTGTATAATTTGAGAGATTGTTGCTTGTGCTCACCAGCGTTCCATTGATGTAGACACTGATTTGACGAAATAACTTATGTAATATACAATTTTCATAGGATATTCCATCGGCCCGAATCGGCATTGTATTATCGGATTTCCGGACTTTCATTTGCAAATCTATAAATGTTGAAGACATGTCCATAAAGTAGTCTTCATTAGAATAAATTTGAAAGTGGATATTATCGGAGAGGGGTTGTAGTGGATAAAATTGTTCATAGTATCTATGCTTGACACTCACATCAACATTTTCGGCATTGAATAGATTCAATGAGGCGGTTATTAAAGGTTGAGAATCTTTATTTGGTAGGTATGACATCTTAGGAGAAGAAATCTAGTTTTGATCTGACAATTTTCTTCCTGGGGCTTCTGGTTACACTACGTGCCGGCTTTTTCCTTCTTTTCTTTGACAAAAGGGATGTCTTACGTTTCCGACCTGAGTAGAGACTGATGAGGGACGCGTTGTTTCGTGACCTTTTTAAGCCCTTACCATTCTGTTTTAATTTCTCGCCAAGGGTTCGTGCACTGGACCTAAGATTTTCCGAAGCACTTTTTTTAAAATCCTTGCCAGAGCCCCAATCGTATAGTGTAGAGGATGCAAAATCTGTCGCAACCGGTACAAGATATTTTCTAGCCAGTGGTAGTAATGAGCGAAACAGCTTAGCAAACCAACTGCCAAGACCATAGCCAGACATTGACGAGCGACCTTTGTAATAGTCCATTCCGCTGCCGTGTTGTCTTGGGCCAAGAGTATTAATATAGCAGTCAATATCAGGACAAGTGAATACCACTTTTTTATTAGGCATCTTGCTGTTGAACGATGGGTCGAAAATGGCATGTAATCACAGCCAAACCTTTTGAAATTGCTATCGGATCACCCAATTCGGTTCTTAGTGTTAACTGACAGAGTTCCAAATAGGAAGTGTTTGCGGGAATATACTGAAGATGCTTTATATTGTAGTGATGAATATGTTCTTGATTGGTTTTTCGTTCAAGAACTCGTAGAAGGGGAACATTTGAATTACCAACCCGAGATGTTTCCACAAATGAAGCATAGAGAAATATACAAGTGTCTGTGGAAAAGGCAGGCGGGTAGTCAGCGAAAATGAAATTAGTGTTTCCGGCACTTTTACCATTGATTATATTGAGCTTAAAGCCAAGAACATCCTTTAGATTATCATTGAGAATAACCTTTTCATTGGCAATGGGTAAACTAATGTAGATCTTACCCTCCTCCTTTGAATAGTTGAAATGAAAAGCTCATTTTTTACGAGCGGAAATTCTTTTATTGGTAGTACGACATAAATCATTCATACAGGTGAGTTCCTCGTAGAGTAATTCAATATATGTATAATCCAACCAATTGATTTTTTGAATTTGTTCTTGATCACCTGGTGGTGGCGGCCAATCATATGGTCTAATTTTTATTTCATATTTACAATCCTTTCTCAGGATGTCATAAGTATTTTTGAGAATACAATCGACAAGAGCCACTTCATACTTTCCATCGAATTTGATGGTGGGGGATAGTTTCGTCCAAAAATCTCTTGTTTTATTCAGGTCATTGTAGAGGGGATCAGAAACATTGGACATGAAAGTAACATAGAAATCATTGGGCATTGTTAATATCTTCAGCACTGACCCAAGAATCAAAATCTGAGTTGTATCCTAGCCAGAGAACAAGCAACTGTTTCTTACCATGGCGTGTACGACTATTTAATATCTTTTCAATTTGATAAATTTCACTAGTGTTTCTAACTTTTTGCAGTTCATATTCATAAAAACCGCCAAGAATCTCAACATCTTTGGTGTCTCGCAGTCGATAAGTTATGGGTTTGGTGTCCAGGATTTTGGACACTTTAAAAAGTTCGGTGCTAAATAAATAATTCCCGTTTTCAAAAATATTAGTGGTTCTATTAATTCGAACAGTATCACCAACATTGAATTTCTTCTTCTTTTTCTCTTTTTCACCCTTGGAGTATTTCTTTAGAAAAGTATCAAATGTATTTTCACTGTAGTGAACATCCCGAGGGCTTGAGTTGGACAGAGATCGATGAGGTTGATGGTTATATATCTACATGATTTCATCTAACTAATTAAAAACATTAGGGTTATATTTTAATGTACAAAATCTTGAAATTTCTAGACGATTTTGTCTTATTAATCGATAGGCCAGTGTACCATATTTTGGGCTGTGACTCTGATAATTGGCGGCCATATATTTAAAAATAACCCTTTGCACATGGGGATTAACAAATTCGCTGCCACGATCCGATTGAATTTTTCTATACGAGTCCTGTTCTAGAATACTTTCAATGGCCCGAGCAACTTCAACACCTCTCTTTGACCGCAGTGGAATGGCATAGGCATAGCGACTAAAGATACTGATTGCCACTAGACTATATTTATAGGGGACATTGTGACGCCGTTGAACTGCGTCTAAAGTTAAAAGATCCGTTTGCATTATATGCAGAGGGAAAATGGCTTTAGTTTGTCGATATTGTTTACTGCGAAGCCTGTGATTCCGATGTAGTGTGTAACTCGGCTCATTTTCTAGATACTCTTTTGCATTTTTCAATGTGGTGGTGCCAGAGACAGCTTTGGAAAGCGTTTTGGGAGAACTTAAACTCCCCGCTTCACCAATATTTTCATATACACCTATCAGCATTTCCTACATGTCGAACTTCAACGCAGAGCTTAATGACCATCCCCTTTTCGGTTACTGGAGTGTAAATTAAGTCGTCCTCAATTTGCACTAGCAGCCACAGATGTTTTTAAATCAATGGCGCTGCTGCTAGTCTATTCAAACAGTGAATCTTCTTCTTTTTTATATGGTGGTGTTGGTGGACTATATTCTCTTAGTTTCTTTAGAATTTGCTTATTGCCAGTAAGACTTTTGGGGAAGTTTGATACACAGAAAAAGGTATATAGATTATCGTCAAAGGATAAGAGTCCTTTGCGATTCGTCACCATATCACAAATTAAATCAACTAGATTATAAATTTTTCCCTGAATTATAATTCGTTTCCATGTGCTCTCGACTTGAATTTGATCGCCAGTTTCTAACATGAGATATGATAATACTCTTTTACTCTGTTCTCGATAGGTCAATGGCAATAGGTTTCCAATTTTTAATACAATTGAATTCAAGTCCTTCTCCATTGATTACACTGCAGAATCTTGAGGAGATGTTTCCTGTTTAGAAGGATCGGCGACGGTGGGTCTCTCACGATATGGTTTATGTTTGTCCACACGTCGAAATTCATCTTGAATTAAAAGCAGTTTTTTGTCATCTTCAATATTCTCATCGTTAATGAATTTGCTTAGATTGTCTTCAAAATGTTCGATGGGCCAGAGTACAAGTTCAAATGGTGTCAATTTATAGGGTTTTGCCATTCTCACTAGAGAAAACTGTTTACAAGTCCTGCAATTATCGGTATTAAAAGTGTGAAAAAGCTACCGCCTGCCTGAAGGAGCTGTGTTCTTTTAATATTTTGTACCGTGTTTTTTAAAGCCAAGGCGCCTAAAGTGGAACGATGTTTCTTTTTCTGTTGTCTAAAACCGTCTGGCAGTTGAACATTTCCCGCAGTTAAATTTAAACAAAGTTCAGATATTAGATTAATGAAATCATTGTCAAAACCATGTTTGAGTATAGCCTTCCTAAGCAAGGGTTTTGAAGTGCTTAAAACGGAAAACAGATGCCGTTGTTCGTGTAGTTTCTTCAGTGTCATAATGACAACTAATAGCCTTTTCTACTGTTCACCGGAAGATATACTGTAATTTCATTGTTGAAAATGTCTGTGACTACACGTAGATCCTCGGGCGTGCTCTGATTAAGATCCAGCAAAATGTAACCGTTGGGCTTGCTAGTTGCCTGAGTGTACGCTGACACTAGAAATTTAGGGGCGCGGGAGTATATCTGCTTATTGAGTGTTTTGAGCTCGCTAGAAACACCCACGACTCGATAGATAATATAGAGGGTGCAATTCAAAGCAAGGGTTCGCATACATTTGCTCTGATGAAACAGATTGTGGAGAACTAGGGTAACGGATATGTGTTCATGATGGGAGCGAACGGTGAACAATTGTAGCATTTCCTGTGAGAATTGTTCAATGGTTTCAGCCAAATCATCAATGATCAGCCACGAGTTCGATTCAGTACTATTGAAAACATCAAGTCCCCCTATGAATTGTATTGGTAGGGTTGTGTCAATAGCTTTTATTTTATCATATGACTCTTGCGAAATATTATAGCAATAGTAGATTTTTTTTGGTTTTTCGAAGAACATTTTATCACAATTTTGAATTATTCTAGCTAAAAGCGTTGTTTCCCCCGACATTGAAGAACCACACAGAAACGATCTGAAGGGTGTTTTAAATTGATACATGCTGTTGACAATAGCGGGACTACAACTAACTGTAAATCGCATGTGCTCAATGACTTAGTAGTAGTTTTCTCCCTGTGGATCTGTCTATTCAAGAACAACAAAAAAACAATATTTCAATGTAGCATTTATTTCGGCACTTCAAAAAAACGAATATTTGTTCGGTCAACAAGCACTGCACAATGATAAAAATAATAACTCTTATTAAGCATGACAAAATTTCTCGGTCAAAATGAAAAACTTTATTTGCTTAACATGAACTGCACTGCTAACACTTTATAATAAAACACTTTTTGTCTATCAGCAGCACTTTTTTGTCCAACACTTTTCTGTACAACAACAACACTTTTTGTACAACATCTTAAACACTTTTCTCTACAACACTTTTTGTCCAGCAACTTAAACACTTTTCTATACAACACTTTTTGTACAACAGAAAATACACAAACTCAGGGAACTGAGTAGCACAGTTGAACATTATGAATTTAAAGGTGGGATCCCCCCTCCCCCCGGGGGCCGCGGGGCCGAAGGCCGGCCGGCCGCGGGCGGGACCCCCCCCCCCGGGGCGGCCACGGGAAGGGTCCCCCCCCAACCCCCGGGGGCCGCGAGCGAAAAAGAATAGTTGTCATCACTGCTACTGCTACAGGTTAGTGGTGGTGGTTAGTGCTTGGGTTAGATTAGTTGAGTTAGGTTAATTTATGAACAGGTTGAGGTGATGGTTAGTTGATTAGGTTACTTTTTTCCCGGCCAATTTGCGTGCGATAGTCTATGCATTCCAACTTATCTGAAAAACCATATTGGCAATGGGGTAGAACAGTTAAACCATCTCCGAGCAAATAGACCTTGTCGGATATAGATAACAGCACATTACTCTCTACTCTAACAGTATATTTTATGGACTGTAAATAAAAACTTGCAACCACTTGTGCTTTCGGAACTAGGCTATTTTTTACAAACTCTCTATCCACGCTCATTTTGAAATTGCTCTTTAAAAAATGTGTAGGCACCCCTTTACACGCCTTCTTTTCTTCCCCACTATGTGTTTCCACGCAATAAACTTTGGGGCCCGGGAACACCCCCTGGATATCAAATCACTCCCCGTCTCTGATTTTAATTTTAATAGTTGGTTGGGGGCTTGACGTTTCACCAGGTCGGGGTAGAGTGATAGATTCCAGTTGGTGAAATCCATCCGCGAGCTGACGTGCACCCCCTTTTGCAAATCACCCACTAAATCTTCAGTCCCATTTACCTTTAACAGCAGTAAATCTGTAACCCCATAGTAAACTCGAACCTCCCCCTCCCGTGGCCAGTGCACCTTGCACACATTGTAAAAAAACGACAACATGAGCTTCTTTGACTTTTCCAGGACTGAACTGCCGCCTGCAATCTTCTTGTTGAGTACTACATTTCGCTTTCGCCTGTGTAGAAGAACCATGCCGGCCTCTATGCTCGTGAACGATGTAAAATTGGGGTCGGCAATAATTCGTGCACACTCTAGAGGGTCAGTCACGACGTCGCAGCGCGAGCTAGTACGGACACTTTCACACATTGGGCCAAACACAGAATTTAGAATAAGCTTATACAGTACCTTCTCCACCTTTGAGTTTGTCTGAGATCGTTTGTCCACAATAGTATCGAGCAACGTTTTTAAAGCGGGTCGCTGGTCTTAATGACTGACCCTGTGTATTTTAGTGATTTTGAAACCATTGCTCACCATCCAGTGCAAAAGCACATGGTGAACAACGATATTCTCTTTAGGGTCCAAATCAGCAATCAGTTTCTGTTTAGAGGGAGTCCAGAGCATCCCCATATCCTCAACCAATGAACGATTGTAGGGGCTCAGAGAGTCCCTGCTCAGGGGCCGATTGATACAGGGAAAGACAAAATCTTTGACTGAGTCGTGAAGCGCCAGCGGAATGTGACCGTCAACTTCAAAGAACCATCCTTGTGGCCCATTGTCCTCGACGGTGGTAATGTCTGGGAACTCACAAGGATTCTCAAGCCATTGATAGTTCCCACACGGAAAAGAGCAGTGGGACATTGCCGAGGGGCACAATGAGTTCATGTCCGAGAACACTGCATTTGACTTTACACCGTTGTTTTGTCTGCTCGGATCGGTTGATAAGAAGCGGTCCCCATGAAAAACATACCCACCCCTCATTGAACGCTCAACCAAAAGGTGCTGATATAGGTCAGTGATTAGGCCTATTTCCTCCCTGCTAATTTTTAAAATTAAATACATCACTAAATGGGGTGTAGAAAAATAATAACCTATATCTAACCCGAACTCTGAATAGATCTGGTCTGTGTTCTTACAGACTATATCCAACAGAGTTAGAACGTCACTGGCCAAGTACAGTCTACAATAACCCCACCCATTTTCACAATCCCCCTTGGACCACACCTTCTTGGCAAACTCATACTCCTCGGCTGTGCATTCACTGTTGATCAGTGAATTGTAAAAAGCTTCAATTGTAGGTAGTTTCTCCTCACTTAAGCGTGCGCCAGAACAGTAATAATCGTATGCGTACATACCTTTGCAGGTTAATAAGTCATACATTTCACTGTCTGGAAAGTGCTGTTTAAGCTAGGGAAAGCTATCGAAATTGTCGCTTTTTTGCACTTTAATCAGTTGACTCAATGCATTGGGGAAAAAACTAAAGGAATCTAAAAACCTGATTTTATTCCAGCACATACGCTCATTACCCACTACCTGCCAATTCAGCTCGAGAAGCAATAACTTCTCAGCTGATTTGGGAATTATGTTATTGATAAATGAACTATTTACCCATGGAAAATCTACTCCCCATCCCTCCCAATGCATACGTGCCAGTGCCGGTCAAATAAATTTTAAATCATAATTGGAATTATGAATAAAAACAGGGATAAAAAACTGCTGGCTAACATTTAAATTACACGATTGATGCGCAACCCCCCTAAAATTACTACCCCCCGAGGATATTTCCTGCCACAAATGGTCAAGATTTCTAACTTTCCCCCTCTCCCCTCTTTTCCCTTTAGCCACCTTATCCCCCTCTACAAACTCCCCCTTACAAACCCAACATATTTTTTGATTTTTAATCGCGAGACGATCCTCTGCAGACAACACCATTAGATAATGGGTATTTCTCAAACGAGAAATAGCATCATTAGCCGTGCGAATCAGTTTAGTCAGCGCCTTGACCATGCACTCCCCCTCATCCAATGTTTCAACTATTTCTAACAATCGCATGGTGTTAGAACTATCTCTTTGCGCGTGGGCGTAGGACACCGCAATAGCCTGATGTTCTTTGACACGGTTTGGAAATTGGGGGTCGTTCATCTCCACCAGCTTAGCTTCACAGTCCAAAGATATTTGGTTGCACTGGAGAAGGGTGTTCTGGAAATTTTTGAAACGTAGAATGGCCCTATCCCCTGAAACCGTTTCCACTGTCTGATATCCATGCTGTCTACAATGCTTCATATGATCCCATAGTTTCATATCACTACGGAATTGTGACAAGCATGTTGGACAGTAGAAACGGGTCCCCCTTTTCATACCCTCCCCAAGAACTCTACTAATGTCAGTGATAGGGTTAAAATGACCGATTGTGTTCGGTTGACTAGGTGGCGTATATAGCAACCGAACCCAGTGTTTAACCAAATCAACTGAGGGACCTCTTACGGGGAATACCACCCCCTTCTTTTTAGATCGAGTCCCATCTTCAAATTAAATTTCGTATTGTACCACAGTAACGCCGATATTTAAGTGAGCATTAGCCCTTAAACATCTCAATGGATCGAAGCCTTACTGGATATTTACCCTCTAGGCAATAAAAATCTACAACTGGGAAAGTGGACCCCTCCTTCCCATGTATAGCCCAGTGATCTAAATTCTTCTTGGTAGCGTCATCTGCTAGAGGCTGAAAGGCTGATATGAGGAAAGCATATCTGAAACACTTTTGATCTGTTTCAAAACAGATCTTCTGGACACCACGACAACCTACTAGATCTGGATTATATTTTAAAACTATGCCCTCATCCCTATGTCCCCCTCTTAAAATAAAATCTTTCTTAAATTTACAAATATTTACACTTAAATTTTCAACAAAAAGAACTAAAGAGCCACTTCCATTTTCATTAAAGTTCTCGAGATGCGTTATAATTTGTTCGACCCAATCCATGAAAGCTCCCTCAAAATTTTATAAATTTGGATAAACCAAACGCATCTCGGAATGTATAAAATGATAGTAAATTTCACTTTTTCCCTCATTTAAATAAAATACCTTTAAAACAATGGAAACCCTAATTGACTCCCTACCTTCCCACAATTGAATCTGGTTCTCCAGAAGTGCACGAATGTTGTCTACATAGTTGTGCACAATTTCTACAGGATCAAAATTAAATTTTCCCGCCATTAGTATATTCAAGGGATCACCAAACGTTGCAGTGAAAATAACTAGATTATTTAAAAGTCTGTTTCACATCTGAAAGTCTGGGAAAGTTTTATCCCCCTCCCCCTCGTGGAGAGGATCCCTTCCCCCCAGGGGGTATACAAAAGCATGCAAATGCTACACGTCAGTTGTTCGAAGGGGAGTCGTGTTTGGATAGGAGGGTGGTGGGGTCCCTGTTAAATCCCCGGTAAAATAATCTAAAATTTTTCAAGTGTTTTGACTCAAGTCTACCATCTCAACTGCGCTATAATCAACATTTAAAAAATAACCTAAGAAGTCGTCAATATTATCTGAAATTTGATGTAAATCATCCCATAGTGAATTATTGGGGGACTCCACGTGTGTCTCCTCTTCGTCCCCTTCTTCACTGGACGGCGAATAAGGGACCAATGCTTGTCCAATCTGTAAATAAAAAAAATGCCGTATTTTCAATGTATTCAAATCATCCCTACTGTTTTTAAAATTTGGATTATTATTGCCTAATAGCAATTGGTTAATTGAACTGAAGATAATCTAAGATATGACATGGAAGGCAACAATTTGGTTGTTTATTTTCAGTGTAAAATTTTTTTTTTCGGTGCGTCCCCCAGCGCCCCCCCTCACCTTGTCCACCCACACGTCTCGGACCCTCCGGGTTCCGTTTAGGAGCCCCCGCGCCTCCCTGTGGCGCTTACCAGGCCCGTGGCGCATCCCCCCGGCGCTTCCCTAACCTCGCCCCCACAGCACTTCCCGGCCCCACCGGCTCCGCGGCCCCCGGTTATGTACGTAATGTCCCAAAAAAGTTGAAATATTTCTAATTCCATACAGGTTCGGTGAACTCCTCATTAGCTCACAATTATTGTAGGCCACAGCGCGAGTGTTCCGATTTCCAAGCCTGTACTTCAGACAAGGAAACAGTACAATTAAATGCTGTAAACCGTTAACTCAGTATATCGTCAACAATGTTTCCCCATCACTAAAATATTGGCATGGATTTGTAAGATTGAAAGTTATTTTAAAATATCCGTGCGCAAATAAAGGGATTCAAATGTGAAAAATAGATAAATGTGAATCATCTCACTCAATTTTTTCTCTTGAAACTGTATGATAATACATTTTGAAAAATAGGAGATTTTGAGTTTCAAATGGTGAGCATTAATTGAAATTACACATGAAAAATATTCGATTATGAGATAACGGCAAAAAGATAGGGGGGGGGGGGAATGCATAGAAAATAGCAAAGATTCGAAAAAAAAGCATTTTTAGTTTCAAAGGCAGTGATTATTAATATAAATTATCTAAAAATATTCGCTTATGAGATATCGAAGAGATAGCAAAGATTAGAAAAGAGCGGTTTCTTTGCAAAAAATTACATTTAGATATCTCCGAGGGAGGGGGAGCAGAGAAAAGAGTGGTTTCATTGTAAAAAATTATATTTAGATATCTCCGAGAGAGATAAATTTAAAACAATGGTTGGGGGTGAGGGGTTAATATCTCACAGAGATAAGTTTATATTGGGATTGAAAAGGACTGAAAATTGGAAGAAATAGAAAGGTAGGAAAAAATGCATACATTTTCATAACTCGGCTGCACTTGGGTGCCAGATGGCCCGGGTAGTGTGTGTTGGAGGGTGGATGGGGTGACGTCGCTATGTTCTTGCGCAATTGGGCCGGATATTTCACGATCTTCCATTGCTTCGGCAGGGTTCACCATGTTATACGAACCCACCCTCTCCCTCTTTAACTTTCTGCCAGGCTGAATTGGGACTGGCACTGATGGGGCTGTCTCATCATCTCTGGCTTTCTTGGAAGGAGGGGGCACGCATTCTTCATAATTTGCCTTAAAAAGAAGAGAAAAATTAGTTTCAAAATAATTTGCCCCTTTTTATAGAAAGAAAGTTAGTATCATCATCCATATAATTTTTTCTAGAAATGCATTTATCACTAAGAAGCCCCCTCCCCCTAAACCCAAAAGTACAGCAATAGGTAAAATTTGCAAGAAAAGACCCAATTTTTACCATGCTGAGAAATATTTTTTAATTTTTCACGTCTCTAGGTTTGTAAAATAGAAAAAAGATTGTTAGCAAAGCAGCTTATAAGCTTAAATTACAATCTTAGATGTAAATGTACACATAATAAAGCTATCTTTTTTTCTTAGAAACCCTCAGTTCTCTTACTACCCAACCACAACGACACAGTGTTGTATTTCATTTTCAAATGATGGCCCCCCCCCGGTCACCCATGTCCTCAATATATTGTTAGATCTTAATTTGAAAATAACTAGATTTCACCAGTTCTACAACAAGAGATTGTACATGCCTGCGCTTAATAAATTGCAAGTGTCTGCATGAAACCATTTTAATTTGACAGGAGAAAAATATCCCATTTTGATCTGAGAAACCTTTTACAGGAAGTGCTTTAAAAAGGGTGACAGCTAATTTTAGGCTACGCACTGGAGTCTTGTGTCAAATCAGAGCGAGCTAATAACAACAGAGCGATGGTTTTATCATTTAGATAAAATATTAAAATTCATAAAATTAAAACTTTAACTAAAAGAGAATTTTTTCTTTTTGCGAGAATTTGGGATTGTAAAACAATGGTGGGGGGGGGGTTAGGTTTCGAGGGTAAAAGAATATATTTTATGTTTTCCATTGATTATAATGATGTTTGTATGGTTTGGGGGGGGGGATTTGGGGTAAAGGAATATATTTACGTTTTAGCTGAATATACTGGAGGATGTCTAAGGAAAATTCGTTTGAAAATAAAAAATTTACTTACATTGCAAATTGAAGTTGACATGGCTTCTAATTCATCAAATTTATCCATTGTTGTTTACACAGCGTCAAAATACTTTCTGATAATTGAATCACATTGCATGTCCGTTATATACGAAATCTCAAGGGCGATTTGTTATGTAATGGGGAAATCATATGTAACAAGCCCTCTGATTGGCTGAGAAGGGGGATGTAACCGACTCGCTGATTGGCTAAGAAGGAAACACGTGATCTAACTGTTTCCGGGAAACTCATAACATTTGGGTGAGAGCAACAACAACAAATACTATTTCTGGACACCATGACATTCACGAACGATTACGCAATCAATTTCTCGGAAATTCACTTCCCCCTCGAGTCCTAGATCAATAACATTGTTCCCGTTAGAATTCGATGCGCATGTGCAACCTTCGTTCCGGAGTTATTACACATAGAAACATCAAATAAATCGACCTTGGAAAAAGAGGTCATTGACCCCATTACGTAATCATTCTCCCTAGGGAGGCTTTGCCCATATTTGGACTCCCCGTGGGAGTCGGACCCCCATCTCTACTTCTATTATAGAAAACGGGGGTGGGGTTCTAGCCAACAACCCCCCCCCAGCGACTAGGGGAGGGGGAGTAATATTAGATGGAATTTAAACCATATTAACAGCTTTTAAGGAAATACCCCTTTTTCATTAAGATAAATTTATGAATATTAAAAAATATCCTAACAATAGGTTCCACCTCCTGACTTATCTTTAAGCTCTAGAGCATATTAATCAATGACAATGGTTACTACATTGGTAAATTTTGGATAATATTAAACACCCCCCCCCCACGATGTTGCTACATCTCCCCCAAGAAATTTTTCAGGAATTTCCTAATAAAAGTTATACGTTTAAGTTAAAAAAAATTATCTACGTTTAAGTTAGGTTCATCTAACTTAAACGTAGAGAAACCTAACTTTGACAGAAAACTTGTTAATAACCTGTTACTTCTATGAGAAATTTGATAGTGTCAAGTAAAGGTTTGTTAGTATTAAGAGAAATTTGTAAATTCGATGAGAAGATTTATTATAGAGTGTATTAATCAATGACAATGCATACTGCATTGGTAAATTACGGATTATATTACACCCCCCCCCAAGACATCGCTATATCCTCCCCAAGAAATCTTTCAGGCATTTCCAAAAAAAAATTATTATTCTGAATTCCAAGATTCAAGTTTTTTGCACCCCAGGCCAATCATAACGTCCCACAAAAGACCCCAGACTACCAGAGCATTTCACCCATGTGACACCACCCCTCCCCCCATCGCCCGGGTGACCTGATATTAGTGAGATTTCCCATTTATTTGGCAGTCGTTAGAGAAGCGTGTTTACTGCCAAATTTGATACACTCCGGAAGAGTATTCGCTTTCAAGATATCAATAAAGGGGAAATGCGTGTCTTACTCGTCCCAAAAAATAAATATTAAAAACACAGACAATAAAAATAAAAACAAATTGACGAGCGATAGAAAATAAAAAAGACACCTAAAAAATACGACAGAAAATAAAAGATTAAAATGTTATATTATCATATACGCAAAAAAAGAACCATCTACTATAGAAAACGGGGAGGGGGTTCTATTCTACAACCCCTCAGAGACTAGGGGGGAGTGATATTAGATGCAATTTAAATCATATTAAGAGCTTGTAAGGAAATACCCCTTTTTCATTAAGATTAATTTAAAAAAACTTTTTCCACAAAATAATTTTTTCAAAGAAAAGTAAAGAACTCCATTAAAAAAATGAGCAAAAATAAAATAAAAAAATCTACCAAGCGTGAAAATACCACAAAATCAGCATCGAAAAAGATATGAAACCCAAAACGAACAGAAATTACAATAAATAACCGAGTCAAACTCAAAACGAGCAGAAATTAACATAAATTGGGTGCAAAATCCCTATGCCTTCCCAAGGCCAGAACAAAATTTGAAGTTTACTGAAAAAATACAAATGAATGTGCATTGTCAGTTTAATATACATATACTGATATTTAGTAATCAAAATGTTAAAATTATTTGATTTATTAAAGTTATGAAAGTAAAAACATTTATATTTTTTTCTAAACAACAACAACAACAAAAAATAATACATTATACCCACTTCAATCTTTACTATAAAAATGTCAAGCCTTCCAATCACTTTCGACTATTAAAAAGGACACTAGGCCTTTCGATTTCCAATCAAATGAGCCGCTTTTAAAAATCCAAAATTGTCAATAAAACTTTCGTGTTCTCCCAGAGCATATACTACGACCTTGATCCCGATAGTTGTTAGAATGGATACCATCCTCCAAAGTCAAGTTGTAAGAGCTTTCCACTATTTTAAACAAAATAGTTATCTAAAAATTTTTATTGGATGTGTTTGTGGAAATGGTGGGCGTGAGAGGGTTGTTAGTAGCCATCCAATCACTTTCGACTATTAAAACGGGCACAAGCCGCTCCAATTTCCAATTGAATGAGTGCTTTTGTGGGCGTGAGAGGGTTGTTAGTAGCCATCCAATCACTTTCGACTATTAAAACGGGCACAAGCCGCTCCAATTTCCAATTGAATGAGTGCTTTTCGAAGTTTCTACGACAACTTCTTCGATACGAAGTGCCCGGCTCTAAAGCAAAAAATTAATAAATAATACATTGTGCGAACACCGTTCGTATATACCCCCAAGGTAAGACTTAAAATCCTTGCCCAGAGGGTTGTGGGGGAGTGTCCTTCTCTTTACTTAGTCCCCGTTTCTTCTCTCGTTCTCGAGTGTCCCCGTTCTTTACTTAGGCAGTGCGATCGTGCTGCCTATGATTTATACATCAACTTTCTATATAAACTTTATATGCCCCCAGGGCATAAATTACAACCCCTGCACCGAGGGCTCTAAGGAGGTTATCATCCTATAAGACCTAATTTCCAAAACGTTCAACTACGTTGAATAAAATGGCTATCAAAAAATTTTGATTGGATGTGTTTGGGAAAAAGGTGGGTGTGAGATGAGGGTTAGTCGCTATCCAATCACTTTCACCTAGTAAAAAAGACACTAGCCCTTTCAATTTCCAATTGAATGAGTCCTTTTGAAGTTTCTACGACAACGCTCTCAATAAAAGCGTTATTTGCCCCAGGGCATAACTTAAAACCCCTTCCATGAGGGCTGTGGGGGGAGGGAGCGTCTTTCTGAAAGACCTAATTTCCAAGACTTTCAACTACGTTGAATACAATAGCTATCTACAAAGGGGGATGGGATGTCTGTGGGGAACAAGTGGGCGTGAGAGGGGGTTAGTTGCCCTCAAATCACTTTCGACTATTAAAAAGGGCACTATCCCTTTGAATCTCAAATCAAATGAGCCCTTTTTGAAGTTTTTACGACAAAGATTTCAATAAAAACCTTATATGCCCCCAGGACATAACATATAATCCTTGCCCTCAGGGTTGTGGGGGAGTGTACTCCTCAAAAATTTATTTTCTCTTACGAAATCAACTATGCTGAACAAAGTAGCTATCTCAAAATTTTTATTGGATGTGTTTGGGGGAATATTGAGCGTGGGGGGGGCTAATTGCCCTCCAATCACTTTCGACTATTAAAAAGGGCACTAGCCCTTTCAATTTTCAATCGAATGAGTTTTTTTAAGTTTCTACGACAAAAACTTCTTTAAAAATCTTATATGCCCCAAGGGCATAACTTAAAACCCTTGCCCTGAGGGCTGTGGGGGAGTGTCCTCCTCAAAAACATATATTCTATATTGAAATCAACTACGCTGAACAAAATGGCTATCTCAAAATTTTGATTGGATGTGTTTGGGGGAATAATTGGCGTGGGGGGGGGGGGGCTTGGTACCCTAAAATCACTTTGGACAATTAAAAAGGGCACAAGCCCTTTGAATTTCCAATCGAATGAGTTTTTTTTTAAGTTTCTACGACAAAAACTTCTTTAAAAAACTTATGTGACCCCAGGCTATAACTTAAAACCCTTGCCCTGAGGGCTGTGGGGGAGTGTCCTCCTCAAAACATATATTGTATATGGAAATCAACTACGCTGAACAAAATGACTATCTAAAAATTTTGATTGGATGTGTTTGGGGAAATGATGGGCATTGGGGGGGGCTAGTTACCCTCCAATCACTTCCGACTATTAAAAAGGGCACTAGCCCTTTGAATTTCCAATCGAATGAGCTCTTTTTGAAGTTTCTTCGACAACGCCTTCTATAAAAACCTTATATGCCCCCAGTGCATAACTTAAATCCCTTGCCCCGAGGGTTGTGGAGGAGTGTCCTCCTCAAAAAAATATATTCTATATGGAAATCAACTACGCTGAACAAAATGACTATCTCAAAATTTTGATTGGATGCGTTTGGGGAAATGATGGGTGTGGGGGGGGGCTAGTTACCCTTCTATCACTTTCCACTATTGAAAAGGGCACTAGCACTTTGAATTTCCAATCGAATGAGCCCTTTTTGAAGTTTCTTCGACAACGCCTTCTATAAAAACCTTATATGCCCCCAGTGCATAACTTAAATCCCGTGCCCCGAGGGTTGTGGAGGAGTGTCCTCCTCAAAAACATAAATTCTATATTGAAATCAACTACGCTGAACAAAATGACTATCTCAAAATTTTGATTGGATGCGTTTGGGGAAATGATGGGTGTGGGGGGGGGCTAGTTACCCTTCTATCACTTTCCACTATTGAAAAGGGCACTAGCACTTTGAATTTCCAATCGAATGAGCCCTTTTTGAAGTTTTTACGACAACTCTTTCTATAAAAACCTTGTATGCCCCCAGGATATAACTTAAAACCCTTGTCCTGAGGGTTGTGGGGGAGTGTCCTCCTCAAAAAACATATTTTTTATCTGGAAATCACCTACGCTGAACAAAAGAGCTATCTCAAAATTTTGATTGGATGTGTTTGGGGGAATAATGGGCATGGGGGGGGGGGGGGCTAGTTACCCTCCAATCACTTTGGACAATTAAAAAGGGCACTAGCCCTTTGAATTTCCAATCGAATGAGTTTTTTTTTAAGTTTCTACGACAACAACTTCTTTAAAAACCTTATATGCCCCTAGGGTATAACTTAAAACCCTTGCCCTGAGGGCTGTGGGGGAGTGTCCTCCTCAAAACATATATTGTATATGGAAATCAACTACGCTGAACAAAAAGACTATCTAAAAATTTTGATTGGATGTGTTTGGGGAAATGATGGGCATGGGGGGGGCTAGTTACCCTCCAATCACTTTTGACTATTGAAAAGGGCACTAGCCCTTAGACTATACAATCGAATGAGCCATTTTTGAAGTTTCTACGACAATACTTTCTATAAAAACCTTGTATGCCCCCAGGATATAACTTGAAACCCTTGTCCTAAGGGTTGTGGGGGAGTGTCCTCCTCAAAAAACTTATTTTCTATCTGGAAATCATCTACGTTGAACAAATTCGCTATCTCAAAATTTTGATTGAATGTGTTTTGGGGAATAATGGGTGTGGGGGGGGGGGCTAGTGACCCTCCAATCACTTTCGACAATTAAAAAGTGTATTAGCCCTTCGAATTTCCAATTGAATGAGCCTGTTTTGAAGTTTCTACGACAACGCCTTCTATAATACCTTATATGCCCCCAGGGCATAATTTAAAACCCTTGCCCTGAGGGTTGTGGGGGAGTGTTCTCCTCAAAAACATAATTTCTATCTGGAAATAAACTACGCTGAAAAAAAACCGCTATCTCAAAATTTTATTGTATGTGTTTGGGGGAATGATGGACGTGGGGGGGGGGCTAGTTGACCTCCAATCACTTTTGACTATTAAAAAGGATACTAGCCCTTTGAATTTCCAATCGAATGAGCCTCTTTTGAAGTTTCTATGACAACGCCTGCTATGAAAATCTTATATGCCCCCAGGGCATAACTTAAAACCCTTGCCCTGAGGGTTGTGGGGGAGTGTCCTTCTCAAAAACATATTTTCTATGTAAAAATAATAAATAGTACATTGTGCCAACATTGTTCTTATATGCCCTCAGAGCATAATTTAAAACCCTTGCCACGAGGGTGGAAAGGGAGTGTCCTCCCCAAAAACATATTTTCTATTTGGAAATTAACTAAGCTGAACAAAATGGTTATCTCAAAATTTTTATTGGATGGGTTTCGGGGAATGATGGGCGTGGGAGGGGGGGGGGCTAGCTGCCCTCCAATCACTTTCGACTCAAAAATGGCACTAGCCAATGCGCTTTCAAATGAATTGAGCGTTTTTCGAAGTTTCTACGACAAAGCCCTCTATAAAAACCTTAGATGCCCCCAGGGCATAACTTAAAACCCTTGCCCTGAGGGTTGTTGGGGATTTCCTCCGCAAAACATATTTTCTATCTGGAAATCAAATACGCCGAACAAAATTGCTATCTCAAAATTTTGATTGGATGTGATTGGGGGAATGATGGGCTTGGGGCGGGGGGCTAGTTGCCCTTCAATCACTTTCGACTATCAAAAAGGGTACTAGCCCTTCGAATTTCCAATTGAATGAGCCTGTTTTGAAGTTTTTACGACAACGCCTTCTATAAAAACCTTATATGCCCCCAGCGCATAACTTAAAACCCTTATCCTGAGGGTTGTGGGGGACTTTCCTGCCTTCTATGAAAACCTTATATGCCCCCAGGGCATAACTTAAAACCCTTACCGTGAGGGTTGTGGGGGAGTTTCCTCCTCAAAAACATATTTTCTATGTATAAATAATACGAAGTACACCGTGCCAACATTGTTCTTCTATGCCCGCAGGGCATAACTTAAAAGCCTTGCCCTGAGGGTTGTGGGGGAGTGTTCTCCTCAAAAACATATTTTCTATCTGGAAATCAACTACGCTGATCAAAATGGCTATCTCAAAATTTTTATTGGATGTGTTTGGGGGAATGATGGGCGTGGGTGGGTTAGTTTCCCTCCAATCACTTTCGACTATTAAAAAGGAAACTAGCCCTTTCAATTTCCAATTGAATGAGCCCTTTTGAAGTTTCTACGACAACTCTTTTAATAAAAACCTTATATGACCCCAAGGCATAACTTACAACCCTTGCACTGAGGGTTTTGAGGGGGTTTTCATCCTAAAAGACAAAATTTCCTGAAAGACAGAACTTTCAACTACGTTGAAAAAATGGATAACTCAAAATTTTAATTCAGTGTGTTTGGGAAAATGGTGGGCGTGAGAGGGGTGTTAGTTGCTATCCAATCACCGTCAACTATTGCACTAGCCCTTTCAATTTCCAATAGAATGAGCCGTTTTGAAGTTTCTACGACATCACTTTCAATAAAAACCTTATATGCTCCCAGGGCATAACTTACAACCCTTGCCCTGAGGCCTGTGGGGGGAGGGGTTGTCATCCTTTAAGACCTAATTTCCAGAAATTACAACTACGTTGAATAAAATGGCTATCTAAAAATTTGAATTGGATGCGGTTGGGGAAAAGGTTGGCGTGAGAGGGTGGTTAGTTGCCCTCCAATCACTTTCAACTATTAAAAATGGTACTAGTCCTTTGAATTTCAAATCGAATGAGCCCTTTTTCAAGTTTCTACGACAAAGATTTCAATCAAAACCTTATATGTCCCCAGGGCATAACTTATAAAACTTGCTCTAAGGGTTGTGGGGGAGTGTCCTCCTCAAAAATATGTTTTCTATCTTGAAATCAACTACCCTGAACAAAATGGCTATTTCAAAATTTTATTGGATGTGTTTGGGGGAATGATGGGTGTTTGGGGGGGGGCTAGTTGCCCTCCAATCATTTTCGACTATTAAAAAGGGCACTAGCGCTTTGAATTTCCAGTCGAATGAGCTTTTATTGAAGTTTCTACGAAAACGCCTTCTTTAAAAACCTTATATACCCCCAGGGCATAACTTAAAACCCTTGCCCTGAGGGATGTGGGGGAGTGTCCTCCTCAAAAACATATTTTCTATCTGCAAATCAACTCCGCTGAAGAAAATGGCTATCTAAAAATTTTGATTGGATGCGTTTGGGGGAATGAAAGGCGTGGGGGCTAGTTGCCCTCCATTCACACTCAACTATTAAAAAGGGTACTAGCCCTTTAAATTTCCAATCGAATGAGTCTGTTTTGAAGTTTCTACGACAACGCCTTCTATAAAACATTATTTTCCCCCAGGCCATAACTTAAAACCCTTGCCCTGAGGGATGCGAGGGAGTGTCCTCATCAAAAACACATTTTCTATCTAGAAAACAACTACGCTGAACCAAATGGCTATCTCAAGATTTTGATTGAATATGTTTGGGGGAATGATGCGCTTGGGGGGGGGGGGGGCTAGTTTACCTCCAATCACTTTAGACAATTAAAAAGGGCACTAACCCTTTGAATTTCCAATCGAATGAGCCGGTTTTGAAGTTTATACGACAACGCCTTCTATAAAAGCCTCATATGCCCCCAGGGCATAACTTAAAACCCTTGCCCCGAGGTTTGTGGGGGAGTGTCCTCCTCAAACACATATTTTCTATCTGGAAATCAACTACGCTGAACAAAATGGCTATCTCAAAATTTTGATTGGATGTGTTTGGGGAATGATGGACATGGGGGGGGGGGGGCTAGTTGCCCTCCAATTATTTTCGACTATTAAAAGGATACTAGCCTTTCGAATTTCCAATTGAATGAGCCTGTTTTGAAGTTTCTATGACAACGCCTGCTATGAAAACCTTACATGCCCCCAGGGCATAACTTAAAACCCCGTCCCTGAGGGCTGTGGGGGAGTGTTCTCCTCAAAAACATATATTCTATATGGAAATCAACTACGCTGAACAAAATGACTATCTCTAGATTTTGATTGAATGTGTTTGGGGAAATGATGGGTGTGGGGGGGAGCTAGTTATCCTCCAATTACTTTCGACCATTGAAAAGGGCACTAGCCCTTTGAATTTCCAATCGAATGAGCCCTTGTTGAAGTTTCTACGACAATGCTTTCTATAAAAACCTTGTATGCCCCCAGGATATAACTTAAAACCCTTGCCCTGAGGATTGTAAAGGGAGTGTCCTCCACAAAAAAATATTCTCTATGTGGAAATCATCTACGCTGAACAAAATCGCTATCTCAAAATTTTGATTGTATGTGTTTGGGGTATTAAAGGGCGTGGGGGGGGGGCTAGTTACCCTCAAATTACTTTCGACAATTAAAAAGGGCACTGGCCCTTTGAATTTCCAATCGAATGAGTTTTTTTTAAGTTTCTACGACAACAACGTCCTTAAAAACCTTATATGCCCTCAGAGCATAACTTAAAACCCTTGCCCTGAGGGTTGTGAGGGATTGTCCTTCTCAAAAACACATTTTTATCTAGAAAACAACTACGCTGAACCAAATGGCTATCTCAAGATTTTGATTGGATATGTTTGGGGGAATGATGGGCTTGGGGGGGGGGGGGGGCTAGTTACCCTCCAATCACTTTCGACTATTAAAAAGGGTACTAGCCCTTTGAATTTCCAAACGAATGAGCCTGTTTTGAAGTTTCTACGATAACGGCTTCTATAAAAACCTTATATGCCCCCAGGGCATAAATTATGCCCTGGGGATAAGTTGGGGGAATAATGGGCGTGGGGGGGGCTAGTTACCCTCCAATCACTTTTGACAATTAAAAAGAGCATTAGCCCTTCGAATTTCCAATCGAATGAGCCTGTTTTGAAGTTTCTACGACAACGCCTTCTATAATACCTTATATGCCCCCAGGGCATAACTTAAAACCCTTGCCCTGACGATTGTAGGGGAGTGTTCTCCTCAAAAACATAATTTCTATCTGGAAATTAACTACGCTGAACAAAATCGCTATCTCAAAATTTTGATTGCATGTGTTTGGGGGAATGATGGTCATGGGGGGGGGGGGCTAGTTGTCCTCCAATCCCTTTCGACTATTAAAAAGGATACTATCCTTTCCAATTTCCAATCAAATGAGCCTGTTTTGAAGTTTCTATGACAACGCCTGCTATGAAAACCTTGTATGCCCCCAGGGCATAACTTAAAAACCTTGCCCTGAGAATTGTGGGGGAGTGTCTTCCTCAAAAATATATTTTCTCTGTATAAATAAAACATAGTACATTGTGCCTTCATTGTTCTTATATGCCCTCAGAGCATAACTTAAAACCCTTGCCACGCGGGTGGAGGGGGGTGTCCTCCTCAAAAACATATTTTCTATCTGGAAATCAACTAAGCTGAAAAAAGTGACAATCTCAAAATTTTTATTGGATGTGTTTGGGGGAATTATTGGTGTGGAGGGGGGGGGGCTAGTTGCCCTCCAATTACTTTCGACTCAAAAATTGCACTTGCCACTCCAATTTCAAATCAATTGAGCCCTTTTCGAAATTTCTACGACAAAGCCTTCTATAAAAACCTTATATGCCCCCAGGACATAACTTAAAACCCTTGCCCTGAGGGCTCTGAGAAATTTCCTCCTCAAAACATATTTTGTATCTGGAAATCAACTACGCTGAACAAAATTACTATCTCAAAATTTTGATTCGATGTGTTTGGGGGAATAATGGGCTTGGGGGGGGGTCTAGTTGCCCTTCAATCACTTTCGACTATTAAAAAAGGGTACTAGCCCTTCTAATTTCCAATCGAATAAGCCTGTTTTGAAGTTTCTACGACAACGCCTTCTATAAAAACCTTATATGCCCCCAGGGCATAACTTAAATCCCTTGCCCCGTTTGTTTTGGGGGAGTGTCCTCCTCAAAAACATATTTTCTATCTGGAAATAAACTAGGATTAACAAAATGGCAATCTCAATATTTTGATTGGATGTGTTTGGGGGAATGACGGGCGGGGGGGGGGGTAGTTGCCCTCCAATTACTTTCGACTATTAAAAGGGTACTAGCCCTTTATATTTCCAATCGAATGAGCCTGTTTTGAAGTTTCTACGACAACGCCTTCTATAAAAACCTTATATGCCCCCAGCGCATAACTTAAAAACCTTGCCCTGAGGGTTGTGAGGGAGTTTCCTTCTCAAAAACATATTTTCTAGCTGGAAATCAACTACGCTGAAAAAAATGGCTATCTCAAAATTTTGATTGGATGTGTTTGGGGGAATGATGGGCGTGCGAGGGGGGCTAGCTTCTCTCCAATCACTTTTGCCTATTAAAAAGGGCACTAGCCACTCCAATTTCCAATCGAATGAGCCCTTTTTGAAGTTTCTACGACAACTCCTTCGATACGAAGTGCCCGGGTATGAAGAAAAAAACAAAAAAACAACACATTTTGCCCACATCGTTCTTTACTTAGGCAGCACTAGCACGCTGCCTATGATAAATTTATGAATATTAAAAAATATCCTAACAATAGGTTCCACCTCCTGACTTATCTTTAAGCTCTAGAGTATATTAATCAATGACAATAGATACTACATTGGTAAATTATGGATAATATTAAACACCCCCCCCCCCCACAACATCGCTACATCTCCCCCAATAAATCTTTCAGGCATTTCCTAATAAAAATTATACATTTAATTTTTAAAAAATAAAAATTTCTCTGCGTTTTAGTTAGTTTCATTTAACTTAGATTATCAAAAGCGCACACGATAACATAAGTTCAACGAACCTAACTTAAACTTAGATGAACCTAACTTTGACTGAAAAATTTCTAAAAACCTGTTACTTCTATGAGAAATTTGATAGTGTCAAGTAAAGGTTTGTTAGTATTAAGAGAAATTTGTAAATTCGATGAGAAGATTTGTTAGTGTTAGGGATAACTTGCTACTTCTGACAGAAAAATTGTTATTATAAACGAAAACAATGTAAATTCCAAGACAAATTTGGTATGTTTGACTAAAAACTTGTTTATTCTAACAGATAACTTGTCATCATAACGAAAATTGCTACTTCTAAGAAAAAATTTGGTATCTTTGAGAGAAAACCTGCTAGCTCAAGCATAAAACGTGCTCACGAAAAATGTTTCTTCCCTAGAGAAACTGGGGTGTGTTAAGTAAAAGTTTGTTAGTAGTAAGGAAAACATTTGTTACTTCAAAGAAAAGATTTGTTATCTTTGACGGAAAACTTGGTGCTGTTAGAAGAAATTTGCTACTTCTAAGAAAAATTTGTTATATTTGCTGGACAACTTGCTACTTCTTACAGAAAACGTGTTATCAGTAACGAAAAATTATGACTTTCAAGTAAAAAATTGTTATTTTCGATGGATAAGTTGGAGCTATTAAAAATTTTTTTTACTGTTAAGAAAATACTTGTTATTTCAAGGAGAAATTTAATGTTACATAAAAGTTTGTTAGTGTTAAGGAAGAATTTTGTTACTTCAATGAGACCATTTGTTAGTGTTAAGAAAAACTTGCTACTTCTGTCAGAAAAGTTGTTATCACAATCAAAAAATTTTTACTTCTAAGATAAGTTTGTTATTTTTGGCAGAAAACTTGGTAGTTCAAACAGAAAACGTGTTATCACAGACGAAAAATATTATTTCTAAGAAAAATTTCAGAGTGTTAAGTAAGAGGGTGTTGGTTTTAAGTAAAGAAGTTGATACTTCGAAAGGAAAAAAGGTTAGTGTTAAGGAAAACTTGCTTCTTCTGGCAGAAAACTTGTTATCATAACGAAAATAATTTTTACTTCTAAGAAAAATTGTGTGTGTTTGACAGACAGCTTGTTACTTCTAGTGGCGTTGTCATCATCAAGTAGTCATCATAACGAAAAAATTGTTACTTCTAAGAAAACAATTGGTATCTTTGACAGAAAACTTGCCAGTTCAAGCAGAAAACGTGTTATCACTGACGAAAAGTTTTATTTCTAAGAGAAATTTCAGTGTGTTAGGTAAAAGTATGTTGGTATTAAGGAAAAAAGTTGATGCTTCTAAGAGAAAATCTGTCAGTGTTAATTAAAAGTTTGGTAATATTAAGGAAGAATGTTGTTACTTTGATGAAAAAATTTGTTAGTGTTAAGGAAAACTTGATGCTTCTGACAGAAAAGTTGTTATCACAAACAAAAAATTGTTACTTCTAAGAAAAATTTGTTATCTTTGCTAGATAACTAGCTAGTTCTAGCAGAAATCGTTTTATCAGTGACTAAAAAATGTTACTTTTAAGAAAAATTTGCTATATTTGATGGAAAAGTAGCTTTATTTGTTACTGTTAAGAAAAAATCTGTTACTTCTAACATAATTCGATAGTGTTAAGTAAAAGTTTGGTAGTATTAAGGAAGAATGTTGTTACTCTGATGAGAAAATTTGTTACTGTTATGGAAAACTTGCTAATTCTGACAGATAAGATGTTATCACAAACAAAAAAAAATTTTACTTCTAAGAATAATTTGTTATCTTTGCTGGACAACTTGCTAGTTCTAGCAGAAATTGTGTTATCAGTGACGAAAAATTGTTACTCTTAAAAAAATTTTTTTAGGTTTGACGGATAAGTTGGAGCTATTAAAAAAATATGCGAGAATTATCACTGTTCCCTGGAATCTCTTAGCACCATCCTGACAATCCGCATAGTGTGATGATTTTTGCTTGAAATGATAATATTCCCTATTCCCGTTCTCCGCGAGCTAATGATTGCATTTTTCCTATGTTTTGAATAATTCACACACAGGGGAAACATTAATTGGTGGAAATTTGTTACATTTTACGTGCATCTGCCGGTTACATTGTATTAATTTTGTAATTTGAGCTAGACTATGCTCTGTTTTTTTTCTCAAATGGCTTTGTAAGACACAGACTTTTTATTGTACATACAAGTTTTTTAATAAACAAATTCACAAACATTATTAAAACGCATTATTAACGCCACTGAAATCCCTATTATAGAAGTATAGAAACGGATTATTTTCCACCCGTCATCACCACTTGAGCGTTTTCTGACATTTGAAAATCCCGATAGATATATTTAAGTTGAACAATGGGAACATAGCATTTAATCGTTACAACATGATAGTCCAAAACAATTCACACCACTATGGTACTCAATGGCTGATACACAGCACTCTCTGGCACATATTATCAGACATAATGCATTTTCACACATTTCACTTCAAGAAAAGCGTTTACACTAGAATAAATCGTTTAAACTTAATGGGAAATTCTTGTACTTCTCGCATTTTAGATATGGCTCTTAGGTTTTAACATCTTTTCTTACCTTTAGCAAAGCATTTGATCTACTGCAATATGCTTTTGTCCTTAATTTTATATTTCCTTATTGTTTAAAAGGGACGTAGAATTTAAAACATTTCTTGAATGAGCCTTCCTCTATCATTCCTAAGACATTCTCAGATATTTTCATAATAAAAATATGCTTTAAATCCATTGATATGTGTTTTTGTAAGCCATCCTCAACGTGATGCCCCCAGGGAAGAGTTTTTATATGTAACATGGACACAAGTCATACGTCTTGTGTCTCCTTGAATTTACCTCTAATAACTCATCTCCCCACAACGGACCTGGATTTATCGATCAAAAACTGTGGTTTTCAGGCAGTATTATATTTTTATACTTAGTATTATATTTTTATGCGTCGCGGGTATACTTAGAGTGAATTTCTCGGCATCTATGTTGACAATTCTCGATTGGATGACTTCATAGTGGAAAATATACTTTCCTAGCTGTATAATATTTGCCACAAGGTTTCACGGGTTAAGAAAGAGAGTAGTAAAGGCAGGAAATTGCAATGGAATATCACGATCTAATAATGAAATGGTAGGCTCCTCTCTTCAAATAAAATAATAATCAATTTTAGTTTACTCGGTTATTCTTGTAGTAAAATGGCTAAAAATGCTTAAGGAATGATAATGTATGCCACAGAGTACCATAGAGGAGCAACGATATGCCACGCTGGTGTGATATGTCATGGTTTATCAAGAAGGGAAGTCTAGCAAAAACACAAACTAATGGATTTAAAGCATGATTTATATCAAGAAAATATCTGAAAATGCTTTAGGAATAAATGGTAAGCCTAGCTCTTGAAATAAAAGATATCTGTCAGGATATTAAAACGTTTAAAAATGCCTTAGGAATGATTATCGGTGCCAGAGGGTGCAGCGGTTCTAGTCACAGAGCGGCACAGGTTGCGAATTACCAGATAATACCAACAAAAAATTAACAAAATATGGAATTAAGCCATATGCCTCATATCCCCTAGAATTTACTTCTAATAGCTCATCCCCCGCTCAACAGATCTAGATTTATCCATCAAAAGCCGTAGTTTACATGCATTACTATATATTTGATTTCATGGGTATGCTTACCGTGAGTTTTTCAGCATTTATATAGACAATAAATGATTGAATGACTTCATAGTGGAAAATACCCTCTCCTAGCTATATAATATTGATTTCAGTGTCCTATGAATAAGGTGTTTTATTACTGTTTGTAAATTTGTGTATTAATAAAACTTATAAATACAATAAAAGTCTTTGTCATCTTCTCTTAGATCTCTTGTTCAACGATGAACCTCCAAAATATTCACTGTTGCCATTAAGACATCTTGTAGCCTATGTACATGTGTAGTCATTAGATAGACCCGTTAAATATTGTCTGTAATATAACTGTAAAATTATGTGGAGTGAAGAGTAAAATAAAGACTATAGGCCGTATAAGAAGTTGCACAAAATTCCTACCATAAGGGTACTCTTGGCTTCATTCACCTCTATTAGTGCGTTTAACTTCCAATATAGGAAAATCATCCATTATTAAAAATAGGCTAAGACCAAAATCATTATCCACAATATTTCCGTTCTGATAATATTCCCTAAACTATCGCATAAGTAGTGACGGCCCTATGGTATTGAGTGTGCCTACGGGGGTGTATATGAAGTCGCTAATCCCTCAAGATGTTATTACGTGCACCTTTGTCTAACATAATATTATATTGCACCTGTAATGGTATAGTAAACATGGTTGTTACGTAATAGGGTACAGTTTACTTACGCAAATAGTTTCTTCAAGATGCAGGTGGTTGTTACGTAACAGAGCTTCTCAGTGTCCGTTAGTCAAGGGGGGAAATGCTGGTTGAAACAATATTGATCGTGGTTCAATATTTACATATAAAGATGACGTAATTTTTCGTGAATTGTTTTGGTTACGGTGGAACTTTATATTCGAGCAAAAACACATTTTGAAGGTAAAAAACAGGTGAGTTGTTAGATCTCATGGTTCACTCACTTCAGTAAATGGAAGGATTCCAGTGTGTCAACATCGAGGATGTTATTCTTAGAGTATTCTTCAGTGGATGAATTAACTCTATGGGATATTGAAGGCACTAGCAAGGGTGAAACGAAACCTAGAGTGCCTAAGGTAGCAATAGAAATTATAAGGAATATTGGCTAACCATAGAACGGGACGAGATGTTTGCACGATACGTAATATCATTAAGCAAGTTTAAGTCGGAAGAACAGTTTTGCTTCGCTGCAAAAGTGAATATAATGCATTTGCAAAGATTACAAGACGCATTAAATGCTTTATTGAAATAAAATGAAGAAAATGATCTGAATCAATCTATAAGAAAGGAGTGAGTTTTGTACTTTTGCTGTTGAATATTTTACTAGCGAGAAAGAAATTCATTCCTTGTTAGTTTAAATCGGCAGTGAGAGTGTCAGGATTAAAAATGGCGGGATTTGAGAAAAAAAACATCATAGGAAATCTAGTGACTTTTAAAAATATCTGATTCTAGATGATGATTTTCTCGATTTATCTCTTCAAAAGAAAATATTTTCTCATGGTAATCTTAATGATATAATGAAAAATTATTCTGCATTTTTGGACTATTGTATAAGACTTTCATGTTGTGGGCCAGATGCATTTTCTCAATTTATTGATATATTATTTGAAACGAAACAAAATGATACACTGGTTTTGCTTTCAACCACTACCTAGAAATTCATTTAAGACGGCCATTTTACATGCAAACAACAAATAAGTCAAATAAGTTTAGTTATGTAATTCGATTACTTCTCCTTCTAGAAGACATTCCTTTATCAATTGTGAGTCAGTTTCCTTTTGGCAGTGCGACAGTCAACATTGAAATTTTTTTTACACATGTCGATTATGTTTTTATACATTCTGTAGCTGGTCATCCTGCAAGAATTGTACATTGATTGATGACAATAATGAAAACTGTATATTGTGCAATCCATGTAAATTACATAGAGAATATGCAGTGCCAATAAGAGGTTGTAATTCCTGTTTGGAAGATGTGATTCTCACACTAGAGATTTCCTATGTTCCAATTGTCCCTATGATAAATGTGATCAATAGGAAAATACGTACCCTGGTATGATTGGAATAAACCCTAAACGTGATTTCAGTTTATTTTTAAGAGACTGGTATTGTCACGGTTTTAAATTGTTTTGGAAGGGATAAATTGGTCTCCTCTTCAATTGCTGGGGTAAAAAAAGAGTCTCGGTTTCACGACACCGCTGTGAAGATACTGGCTGCTCTGATTATAAACCTACTGAATTTTATTTGGCTGTTATAGAAAGTGATTTTTCCTATTAAAATATCTTCTGCGACATTACTTCAAATAATAAAATTTAAACACATGAATTTTATAATATGAATCAAAATAGTATTATTGACTTCACAGGGAGATATAATATCAATGAAGTTAAATTATATTGTAGAAAATGTAACACTGAATCTGCATTCGAAGATGAGTGCAAGTTGAACCCTGACGAGCTGCTGCCACTTATAATTACCGATGGTTACCTATACATGGAAGATGAAATCTAAGGGACTCGGTTTTTCATTGTACATACAAGTATTATTAATAAACAAATTCACAAATTTGTTTAAAGAATTTCACTCTTAGGGCACTGAAATTTATATTATACAGGTAGGAAAGGGTATTTTCAACTAGAAAGTGGCTCAATCGAGGATTGCGTTTATAAGTGCTGAGAAATTCACTTTAAGTATATCCGCGACATTACAAAAATAAAATATAATAGTTTATGAAAACACTGCTTTTAGTTGATAAATCTTGCACTCGCTTTCGATTTTTAATAATAGATTTTCCACTTTGCTAAAGTAAGTTTTTAATATGAGGCGTGTAGAAGTCATAGGGTAGTTATTTCCAATAGGTTTCAGATACATTTAGCAAGATTAAGGCTATATTTTCCTCCAGCGGCTCAGCAAAGATAAACTCCAAACTTTCAATGCCCATTCAGACATTACTCATATCTTGAGTACCAAAAAAATCCAATATAATGATACCATGAATTTTTGCAAACGTTTCATTGGTTATACCATTTTTAAATAGTTGTGAATCTCGATCCAGGGATTACATTGTCAAAACACATAGGGTCCTGTAGGATTTATCCAAGTATAAATTGTAGAGTGGAATTCCATTACTTAACATACAAAACATGAAAGTTCAAACTTTTCAAATTTGTTTGGAGAATTTGTCCATTATCCTGTAGCACTGACACTTATAAAAAAGCCAAATTAAGTTTTGAAGAAATTTTGCAAGTGATAAATGACGAATCGGTGTAGATATGTGTATCCGTAGCAAAATGTTTTGATTCATGATTGTATGCGGAAAGAGTAGTTTGATATTGTTTCCACTAGCTCTTAATTTTTGAAAGTCCTAATCAACATACCTCATAATCTGTTGTTTTGCACATGATGTATTGCCCAGGTGAGAGAGACTATTTCATTGGGTGCAGCAGAAACTACTTTTTGCAAAATAAAATTGGACGGAGCAAGTTGTAGTATCATATAAATTTTAACATTGGGAGCCAACCATTGAGGGATGCTAAATATTTCTTGTTGTCATTTCTCAACCAAGTGTAAATTATTAGTTGTCACTTTTCCAAGTATAGTGATGGTATCAGTGTTCGTTCTATATTCATATTCAATAGTTAAACTTCTCAATTTCTTATAAAACACTGGAGTCATCAACATGAATTCTATATAACTTGTATAGTTTGAACGATTGTGGCTTGTACCCACCTTTGTTCCATTTATGTAGACACTTATTTTTCTAATCAAATTGAATAGCACACACTTTTCAAACGACAAATCTTCCGGCTGCACTTGGTTTTCAATTGTTAGGTTTGCTGACAATGATATGTAAATCTATAAATGTGGAAGTCCAATGTATGAAATAAAATTGTTTATAATAATCATGTTTTACACTCATATCAACACTTTCTGTGCTGAAAAGATTTACAGATGAGGTAACTGAAGGATGAGATTCGTTTTGTGGTAGATATGCCATTTCTAGGAAAAGAAATACTTTTTCGATCTAACAATTTTAACTCTTGTTTTTTTTTCTTTAACCAAAGTGATGTTTTCGCTTCCGCCCTGAGTTAAGACTGATGAGTGATAAGGTGCTTCTCACCCTTTTTAAAGCTTTTCTAATTGTCGTGATTTCAATCGCTTGCCGAGAGATCGTATGCCGGGCCTAAGGTTTTTTGAAACATTTTCTTTAGAAATCATTCCCAGAGCCCCAATTGTGTAATGTAGAGGACGCAAATTCCACGGCGTACGAAGCAATATAATTTTTAGCATGGGGTAGTGCAGAGCAAAAAAACTTGGCCAACCATATACCAAGACCGTAACTGAACATTGACGAACCGCCCCTGTAATATTCCATTCCATGACCTAATTGTCACAGTCTCAGAGCAGCAACATAGCTATTAATATCAGGACAAATAAAATTATTTTTGTATTAGCAATATTTTTATTGAACGAGTCGAAACTGACATTGAAACACAGCCAACCTTTTGTTATTGCTAAAAGATCATCTAATTCACTTCTTAATGTTAACTGACAGAGTTCTAAATACGAAGTGTTAACCGGAATATATTGAAGGTGCTTCATATTGCAGTGGTGAATATGTTCATGAGTGGTTATTCGTTCAAGAACACGCAGGATGGGGACATTGGTATTACCAATTCTTGTTGTCTCAAGAAAGGAAGAATAAAGAAATATACAATTGTCTGATGAGAATCTGCATGGATGGGGATGGTACCATCACTTTTATCATTGATTATATTCCGTTTAAAACGAAGAACATTTTTTAGACTATCCTTGATATGAACCATTTCATTCTCGATGGAAGAGCTAATGTAAACCCTATCCTGTTACATTTAATATTTAAAGTCAAATGTATCATTCTTAAAAGCAGAGATTTGTCTATTGATTGCACAACAGAGATCAAACATGCTACCATATTATTTATATCTTAAAGTGAGATGCGGGTAATTATTAGAGTTGGATGATTTTATCCATTCCTCCTCCTCAACATACACTGGCAAGTCGTTTGGTCTAAATTTTGTATCATGTGTACGATCCTTTTTCAGGATATCATAGGTATTTTTAAGAATACAATCAACAAGAGCAACTTTTAAACTTCCCTCAAATTTGATGGCGGGGGAGAGTTTTGTCCAAAAATCGTTTGTTTTATTCAAATCATTATAGAGGAGATCAGAGACACTGGATATGAATGTCACATTGAAATCATTATGTATTGTGAACGTCTTCAGTGGCAATACAAGAATCAAAATCAGAGGTGTATTATAGCCAGCGAACAACGAACTGTCTCTTACCCATGCGAGTTTGACTCTTTAATATCTTTTCAATTTGATGCACTCCAATGGTTTCAACCTTGTGTAATTTTTACTCGTAAAAAGTGCAAGAATCTCTCCATCTTTCATATTACGTAGATGATATTAAAGTATGAGCTATAGACTTGACCCTGGTAATAAGTTGTGGAATTCAGGTATTATTTCTGGTTCAACTTTAATATCATTTAAAGGGTGTTGCTTCTAAAGATTTGATTCCTTTTAATGTCTCGTCCTATTTCGTCCCTCTAATAATGTAAAAAATACTCGAACTTGACTGAGCTGGTTAAAACGTGGCAGCAACCCAAGCAGGTCCTTATTGTGACCTAATTCATTTGAATTTAAAATATTTAGTCAGTTATTTACTTCTTATTGACTGACGAGTTTTATTTAATTTCATTGTGATAGTTGAACTGAATAATGAACTTCAAATTCATATTTATAAAGAGTATTCTTTGGAATTTTATCGTTTTGATTTTGCTAAACCATCAAGGTATGTTGTGTTTTTTACGTTCTTTTACATAGACCAACCTGAAAAACATACTTATGTGGTTGCTAAAATGGTGATTGGGGTGTTCCTCTTGTGAAATACTGATGTTTTTTGGACAAGACAGAATGCAAAATTGTAGGAGGTGAGAAATAAGAAGTATTGGTTTGTTTAAAAGGAATTGATTCTGGAATGGGTTAGTTTTATCATTTCATCCATAAATTCTTATTTTGACAGTTGATTTTTTATGTCGCTGTATCAGGACATTACTTTATGGCTGCTTATTTTTAAGCAATTATTGCATATATTTCAAGAAATAATTAGAATAACAAACAAATAGACGTTAATGAAATTATTAAAATAAGTTTTAAGTGGGACATTTAAATTCAAGTTCTTTGAAAGAATTTTCTTTTGCAAAGAGAGGTACGGTATTGGGTAAAGATCTAGTGAAATGCGAGATCATAATAAATATTTTTAACATCTGCTTGGACTAGAAGCTTGATTTTTCCAAATGGTGGGCGGGGATACGAATGAAGTTTATTCACTACAAAACTAAAAAATTTGGTTCGAGGACTGTTTTAGTGTCTAGCTATAACAACTTGCTTTTATAAGCTTTGTTCCCTATTAGTTCGGGACCATCGCTGAGAATATTATTAAATTATAATAGTATTTTAAGAGCAGTAAATAAAATGGGTTTAGAGGAGATTGGCAGTGCCTCTCTTATTTACATACTCTCAAGAGGAGGTTAGAGTGGACAAAATAGTCCAAAAAAATATTTCTGGCAGGTGAAAATAAAAAACATCGTTAAAATCGGGAGCAATGTGTAATTATCGTTAATATTAGAGTAATGACACTTCCTAGCCCCTGACCACATTTTGTGGTATAGTTTTATTTGATTCATGAATATCTAGCAGAAAAACAATTTCGTCATTTATAAATTTTTTCATATCAATGTAAAGAGACTGATTGTATCCTATAGGAGTCCGATTCACTAAACTTGACTAACTTGGTGTAAGGCTTTTGCCTGCTGCCGTAGAAAGTGTGGTAAATTTGCTCCTACAGGTGGACCGATCTTCTGCTATGAGGGTATCTCGTCAAAAGCCATGTTGGCCATGATGAGAAATTTATTAAAATTGTTCTTCCACCTGGGCTGAGGTCTGCCCCTTCGGGCGTGACCAACCATGGGATTTAAGGTCAAAGTCGTATATAATTCTAGCAGACGCTGCCGTTGGCATTGAGAGGAGAACCTGAAACCATCCTCAGATTTGTCTGGGCAATTTTACTTGAGAATGAAATTTGTTGAATAAAGGCACGGAGCTTTTCTTTACTCACAAAATCTTCCTATCGGAGGCCCACTATTCGATTGAATTGTTTCATCCGGCAGCCGTCTATCCTACAGAAGATAATACATTTGATAGATATATGCATCTTCGTGTGCCTAGAAAAATAGGGCGATCTCCAAACGGCATTGAGTCTTCCCACCACAGAGGAAGCTTTCTCGTTTCCACTACCCAGTTCCACATCCACGGAGCCATTGTTCAGAATTTCGCGGCAAAAATAGTCGAAGTAAGTGTCAACTCTAAGAAATACTCTATAAACTAAAATTAACTACGGGGGCCTAAGTGGGCCTGGTGGATTGACTGTAATTAGATTTTGTTTCTGCCAACTTACTTTAAGCCTGACTTTTGCAGCCTCTTCCTATAGGACATTAAGAGCAATTATAAGCTCAGTAGCAAGCAAAAGCTCATCTGCGAAGTCGACGTCGGTCAGGGCTCGATCTTCAAATTGAAGGCCAAAGGAAAATCAATTGGCTTTTCAATTTACAACGTAGTCATGACTTGAATGCCATTTATTCATCACGATGCAAAGGTATGGGAGATAGATTCAGCTTAACAATTGAAACTTTTTAGTTTTCATTCTTAAAAGAAATGTATGGCCCACAGAGTAAAAATCTTGTTCTAAAAGAGAACTTCGGTTTATTTTATTGAAAAAACAAAGCGGCATGCAGGTGTTAAAGTTTTGTCTCAGGATGTCATATTGTTTGAAACACATGGTAACCAGGACTGTGCAAAAGGAATTCTTAAAACTGATTAAGAAGTCTTTGCAACCATTCTATATTTAAACAAAATACTGGATGACAGAGATTTCTCCTATGTATGTCAGAAGGGTCAAAACACTATATGAATTAGGGATGCTTTTCTTAGTGATTTAAAGCCTAGACTATAATGACTAGGATGAAAGTAAGGAGCAGCATTAAAACTTCAAACAAACAGAAATTATTCCGTATATGAGGGAAATACCCCTTCCTCAGCACCTCTCTCTTCACACTACAGATTCTTGGTACTTAAATAAAAATTATTCTAATTAAGTAACCGTTGCGTTCCAAAGACGTTCATAAGAAATTGGAACAAAAAGCCTAACTTTAAAAAAAAGACGTTTTTCGAATAATTCCGAGAAACCCGCTTTCCACTGCATGAAAAATACCGTCACGAAAAATTCATTCATGGAATGTTCTTCCCACGTTAAATATCCCCTCCTCGGGAAAATTCCCTCAAATAATTCCATCCTCGTTAAAATTCTCCCCGGAAGATAGCCTGCGGACGAATAGGCCAGGAAAATTCTCCTTTGCCTACTTTCATTTAAAAAATACTTTATATCTTATCTACCAATGGAAAGTTTCTTCCAAAGAGCATTCTGCGGAAATATAACCCATGAAGAATTTATCTTGTTGAAAATTCTCCATAGAGAATTTTTCCAGCAAAGAATATACCCCTCCCCCCCCCCAAGGAAAAACCTTTGATGCAATTTAAACCCCGCTAAAAATATCCCCCCGATAATTCCCTGGGAATATATCCACATTTAAAATTGAATCACAAAAGAGAAAGAAAAAATAACAAGAACTTCATATAGGAATTCTGGCAAATTCTTTCATGTGAGATTCCCCCTTGAAATTTTACCCCGTAAACTTCCATACCAGACACACCATATATAACTTCTTCCTATGAAAATCCTCTCCCTTCCCCTAAGACAATGTGTGTATACTTCCCAATAATTAATACTATATGTAAATAATTGGCAATTTCATAACTTACGGCTTTTTCCCAGGGTCCCTGGGGGGTCATGCCACCCCATGAGCTATAATTTTAGACCTTTGAACTGTTCTGAACAGAATGTTAATCTCTAATTTTGGTTTGGATGACTATGGAAAAAAATGGTGCTTGGGAGGGGGCTAGTTGCCCTCCAAGCTTTTTGGTCACTTAAAAGGGATCTAGAGCTTTAAAGTTTTTTTTTAAATAATCCTTTTCATTGTCTTCTAGGATATTTGGCTGGATACGATCATACCTGGGGAAAACAAAAAACAAAAAAAATAAATAAACAAACATATGTGGTCCATCTTCTGGAAAAAATAATAATAGTAAACACAAAATTCCCCATTTTTGCAGATGTGAACTTGAAACATCTGCAGTAGAGTTCTCTGGTAAGCTGAATGGGATTATCAAGATTCCTTGATTTTTTTGGGGTGTTTCTCCCTTTTTCAAAAATCAAGCAAATTTTTTCAGACAAGCAAAGGTTTTGATGGGCAACATTAAGCTTAATGAATTTTACATATTTGGAGTCAGCTATGACAACTATTTCTTTTGATGTATCTACTGTCACCACAGTTCCGTTTTGTAGAGTTTTGCCCACTATTGGACCGAGTCGCTCTTTACATACCATGAACTGTTTAATCATATCTATTTTGGTATTTCCTATTTTGTAAATATTGGCTTAGAACCTCAACTCCAGGGTGTTCACATTCTGAAGCAATTAATAAGTGCAATTTTTACCAAGACTTTGTCAATTGTGATGGGTTTTTCATATTCTCTATTTTTATGCTAAGATTCTAGACTAATAATGTTTGACCAGTAACTTTAAGCTTTTAATAATTTTTCTTATTTAGAATTAATAGAAACAGATGATTCTTTTTTTGCACATATTATTTCCAAGTGTCCTTATTATAGAGCCTCGGAGCCTATTCGCTCGGGTACCTCTATAAATGCAGTTTTTTAAATGCGGACCATTTGAGCGGAGTCATGCCAAAATTTTCAAACAGTTCTTGGTATCGAACTGTAAATAAGGAGTGGGCTGTGCTAATTGTAATCGTAATTCTAAAAAAAAGGGTTTTGGAAACAGAAATTAAAAGAATCTTCTTTCCTATGTCAATTAATTAAAAAGCTTTTTCCAAAAAATAAGTTTTTCAAAAAAAGAAAAGAACTGCATAAAAGCAATAGTTAACAGAAATAGAATCAAATAATCTATCAAGGGTACAGCTACCACAAATCAGCATTAATAAATAAATGATAGCCAAAACAAACAGAAATTACAATACATAACCGTGTCAAACTCAAAACGAGTAGAAATTATCATGAGTAGGATTCAAAACCGTATGCTTCCTAAAAGCCAGAATAAAATTTACACTTTACTGAAAGAAATACTTTTAATTGTTTTCACTATTATAACTTTAATAAATCAAAAAATTAATGTTTTAAAGAATAAATATCAGCATATGTATAATAAACTGCCAATGCATGTTCATCTGAATTTTTTCAGTAGAGTACAATCATTTTCAGTCAAATAAAATAAACCCATCTGAAGTTTATACGACCGCCCATTCCCTAAAAACCTAATATGCCCTCTAGGCAGTAGAACCCCCTTATCCAATAGTGACAAGACATAATTTCTTCATGGATTATTGATCCACTTACGGGTCAATGACACCTTTTTCAAGGTAAATCAGGGGTGTTTCTAAGTGTATTGCCTCTGGGACGAAGTTTGCACATGCGCACTGAATACTAACGGGGAATGTATTGATTCGATAACGGCAACATGATCACATGTCTCTTTCTATTCTAAGCAGGGGATTTTTCTAAATGTATTGATCCTGTGACGGAACAGAATCATGTGTCTATTTCTAAGACAATCACAGAGTTACGCAAGGTTTCCCTTGCATTAAGATCCACCCTTGAGATTTTGCTCATAATGGAAACGCGTTGAGGTTAAATTATCATACAGTTTTAAGACACCATGAAGATAACATTGCACATTGATGAGTTGGAAGCCTTAGATTTATAATGTGGGTTCTGTTTAGTAAATTTTCTTAGGTTATTTCCAAATAAAATCATTTTTGTAGTTCCTTTCTAGTATTATCAAATTAAGGGTATAACCACCGCCAATACAAAAAATCTCCACAATGTGATATGTAAATTCGCTAGTAAGTGTTAAATATGCTCTTTTTTTACCATGTAACCCCCTCCCCCCGTTAACGAATTTAATTATTTCATTGGAAATAATTCTCTTTTTCGACAAATTCATGTAATTTTTATGTTTTTTCTATCCTAGCAAAAGTGACAGCTTACAATCGTCAACTCTTAGATGACCTGTTCCCCTTATGACACTAAGCCGCTAAGATTTAAATAGTGATAATTATTGGAACCCGTCAAGTACGCATCCGGCGTGCTAAATATCATGAATTAGGATAGCAGCTTAGCAAAGGTTTCACGAAAAAGATACTTCTTTTTTGGTCAAATTGTCTAGAGTAAATCTATTGAATTGCAAGAGGGGGTGGGTGTTAGTTGTAATAAATAGTTTCATATAGTATTTGTTCTACATTTTGAGTACTCATTGTTTATCTGGGGGGAGGAGGGTTAAGAAAAAGACACATAGCTACTATGAGAAGGTTTATTGAAGCGCAGGTCATTTTAAATTATCTAAAACTTTGACCCTAGAGGAATAATGTACAAATACATGCATTACATCTCTATGGCATGTATTTAATTTTTTTTCTAAATGGTAAAAATAGGATTTCAATGCTTTTCGGGTTTATTTCCAACACGGAGTGTATTTAATTTTTTCTCTAAATGGTAAAAATAGAAACATGGATTTCCATCCTAAGGCTACAGACTACAGATTGTCAGGGTTTATTTCTCACAGCTTGTGTAATAAAAACGTTTGATTTCTAAGCCTAGCTTCTTCCTCACTAATTCTACCTTTTGCTTTGCTGAAAGGGGGGAGGGTAGTAATATCTTTTCCTTCGTAACAGGGAGTCGTTATTTTACAATAAAATTTTTCTTCTTTTTAAGGATAAATATGAGAAATGCCCGCCTCCTGAAAAGAGAGCTAAGGGTAATGACGCTACTCTCATGCAACAGCTGGAGATGGCTGGCACATCAAGAGCCACCCACGTCCCTTCAAGACCAGCGCTGCCTGCCCAAGTCCCATCCGATCAGACACTAATGCAGCCTGGCAGAAAATTAAAGAGGGAATGGATGGCGGCTCACATGATGGTGTACCCCACTGCTCCAATCCCCCAAGCCGGTGACATCGCAGCAGCATCTGCATATCCCACTGACATTGCTGGTCCAGTTGCACAAGAGCCTGACGTCATCGCCTCGTCCATCTTCCGACCTGCGTTCCCAGGACCATCCGGCACCCAAGTGCAGCGAGAATTTAGAGATGTAAGCATTTTTACCTATATTTTTTACCTGGTTACAGAAATATCTAACTATTTCTTTCAACTTTTTTAGGCCTTTCTTTTCGCCATTTTCCAACACAGTAAACGCGTGTTAGAGGTATTAAATGACATTTCCTCTATTTTTTCAACCTGATAAAATATAACGTTCTCCCTTTGAATCATATCAAGTGCATGAATTCAACCGAGTGAATTAGGTTAGCGAAGCCAAAAAAGGCACTATACATTCCCATAGTAAGTAGCAAAATCCTTCTCAACTAAAAACTGCTTTATTAACGAATGCTTCCCCTTGCCTCTACAAATATTATAAAAACAACTTTCTATCGGAATGAGTTGTGGCTATCATCAAGTGTTTTGGCTATCCATTTCAAACCAAGTAAAGACATCAGTTTTTTTCCAAAGCAGATAGATTATTAATATGAAATTTTTGATGGGGTTGTTTGAACAAAATCAAAACCTACTAAGTCATCTTTTAGATTGTAAATATCTTATATTAAGTTGGAACTTTCAGGATATATAGAGTAGGGTAACAGTGAATTAATCAAATGCTACTGCTATTACTACTAAGCGTTTTTTAAGAATATGTAAATAACAATTAAATTTTAAAAATTGGGTGATTTAGACACTTTTGAAAATAAGCTATTTTCCTTTATAGATTACATTGATTCTATATTCGTTGTCTTCCCCCTCATCAGTTGAAGAAGAAGAAGAACTCACGTCTACGGAATTTCATGTCATTCAGTACAATTAACCTATCAACGAATGGCATGGTATCGTTAATTCTGATGAAATACCTTATAATATTGATAATTTTCTAACTAATTATTTCAATGTTGAACCTAGCACATTTGAGCAGGGTAATGTAGCGAGTTCAGAGGGGGACTTAGCATTGCTAATTCCAATTACTGTGCTAATTTTAGATGATTTTGTCAATGAATTAACTGTGAATCCACCACCTTCAGTTTACATGAGCACAGTTCCACTTCAAACAAATGAAATGACTTCGATAAATTGTCACAGTCCTATTGTTGAACAAAGTGGTGCTGGAGGGGGATTATATACAAGAAGGGGACGGTAACAATACACAATTTACAGCACTTCCAGACTTCTATCAATCAAATTCCATATTAAATACAATAGTCGTCGACACTGCAACCTTTGGGGATCCAATTAATTCGCTTATGGGGATGGATTTTATATTTGACCCTATAGGTATTGTTCATATATATGTAGATAAAATTCTTGCACTCTTAGAAAACCATTTTCAGTTGTGGGGGGGGCAGGGACTCTATTAGGTTTTCAAGTGTTTTAACGATATTGTATTTAAATGAGGGCAAAAGTGAGTTATATGATCAATATGTACACACCGAAATGCTAGTGGTCTATCCGCATTTGGAAAATTATGAAACAGTTCTTATGCAATGGGTAGACCAAATTATTATGCATCCCGAAAATCATAATGAGAACGGGAGTGGGTCTGTAGTTTTATTTATTGAACATTTAAGTGTTAATATTTGTAAATTTAAAAAAAAGATTTACTTTTAAGAGGGGGTGGGGAGAGGGATATAGTTTTAAAATATCATTCAGATTTAGAGGGTTGCCAAGGCATTCAACGAATCTGTTTTGAAACAGGTCAAAAATGTTTCATGTACGCTTTCCTCATATCAGCATTTGAGCCTCTAGCACATGACGCCACAAAGAAAAATTTAGAATACTGGGCTGTACATGAGAAGGTGGGATCCGATTTTCCCCCTGTGGATTTCTCTTGTTTAGATGGAAAATTCCCAGTAACGCTAAGATCAATTGATATTTTTGAAAGGGCCAATGCCCATTTAAATATCGGCGTTATTGTGGTCAAGTATGAAACTGAATTTGAGGATGGAGCATGTTCTAATAAAAAGGGGGTGTTGTTCCCAGTACGGGGCCCCTCAATCGAATTGGTGAAGCACTAGGTTTGGTTGTTATACAAACCACCTAGCGAAACCAATGCAATTGGCCATTTTAACCCAATTAGAGATATCAGTAGAGTTATGGGGGAGGGTAAAACACCTGGGACACGTTTCTACTGTCCATCTTGCCTGTCTTGATTTCTTAGTGATTTAAAGTTACGGAATCGCATGAAACATTGTAGGCGGCATGGCTACCAATCAGTGGAAACAGTTTCAGGTGACAGGGCCATTTTAAGATTTAAAAATTTCCAAAACACCCTCCTTCAAAGCAATAAGATCTCTTTGGATTGTGAAGCTAGGCTAGTGGATATGAACGATCCTCGATTTCCGAATTAAATCAAAAAACACCAAGCTTGTGCAGTTTCCTATGCCCACGCAAAAAGATAAAGCTCTAGCACTATGCAGATGATAGAAATAGTCAAGACGTTGGAAGAGAACGAGTGCATGATTGAGGCATTAACTAAATTAGTTGTCCCTGAAAATCGAGCTATTTCTCGATTGAGAAATACCTATTACCCAATGTTGTTTCCTTCAGAGGATTTTCTGGCGATTAAAAATAAAAAGAAATCCGGGGTTTGTAAGGGGGAATTTGAAGAGGGGACTAAGGGAAAAACAGGGGGAAGGGGAAAGTCAGAGATCATAATCACTTGTGGCAGGAAAAATCATCAGAGGGTAGTAATTTTCGTGTTGTAGCACATCAATCGTGCAGTGTGAATGTAAGCCAGCAGTTTTTATACCGGTTTTCATTCACAATTCAAATTACGATTTAAAATTTATTTTACCGGCTTTGGCAAGTTCGCATAGGGAAGAAGGTGGAGTAGATAGTCCATGGGTAAACAATTCATTTACCTACAATATTATCCCCAAATTGGCTGAGGAGTTGGTGCTTCTCGAGTTGAAATGGCAAGCGGAGGATAATGGGCATACGAGCTGGAATAAAATCCGGTTTTTAGATTCATTTAGTTTTTTCCCCAAGGCTTTCATTCAATTGATTCAAGTACAGAAAAGCGACAATTTTGATAGTTTTACTCTGCTTAAATAGGTCTTTCCAGAGAGTGAAATGTATGACCTACTGACCTGTAAGGGCGTATATGCATATGACTATTACTGTTCTGGTGCATGTTTAAGCGAGGAGAAACTACCTCCAATTGATGCTTTCTATAATTCACTTAAGAATAGTGAATGCACTGCCGAGGAATATGAATTTGCCGAGAGGGTTTAGGCTAAGGGTAATTGTAAATATGGGTGGGATTATTGTAGACTCCACTTAGCCAGTGACATTTTAACTCTTTTGGATATTGTCTGTAAAAAAACGGACCAAATCTATTCTGTGTTTGGATTAGATATAAGTTATTATTTTTCCATACCAAATATGGTGATCGACTTGATTTTAAAAATTAGTAGGGACGAAATAGGGTTGATCACTGATGTGGATCAACAACTTTTTGTAGAAAAATTGATGAAGGGGGGTATGTTTTTCATGGGGATCGCGCTTTAACAACAGATCCAAGTGGGCAAGACACTGGTGTAAAGTCTAATGCAGTTTTCCTAGACATGAACTCATTATACCCCTCGGCAGTGTCTCACTACTCTTTGCCGTGTGGAAACTATAAATGGCATGAGAGTCCTTGTAAGGTCCCCGACATTTACACCGTCGAGAACAATGGGCCACAAGGATGGTTCTTTGAAATTGACGGACACATACCATTGGAACTTAAATATTCTGGCAAAGATTTTGTATTTCCTTGTGTCAATCGACCAGTGACCATGGAATCGCTGAGCCCATACAATCGATCATTGGTTGAGTATATGGGAATGCACTGGACCCCCTCCAAGCAGAGACTGATTGCAGACCTAGACCCTAAACGGAATATCGTTGTTCACCATGTGCTTTTGCGCTGGATGGTGAAAAATGGTTTCAAGATCACAAAAATACATAGGGTCCTGCAATTCCGTCAGAAACCTTATTTGAAGTCGTTTATTGATACCTTTATCGATAAACGCTCTCAGGCAAAAAGTAAAGTAGAAAAGGAAATGTACAAGCTCATTTTAAATTCAGCGTTTTTGCAAAATGTCTGAAAGCGTACGGAACAGATCCCGTTGTGACTTCGTAACCTGCCCCCAAGGATGTGCACGAATTATTGCCGACCCCAATTTTACATCGTTCACGAGCATAGAGCCGAAAATGGTTCTTCTACACAGGAAAAAGAGAAATGTTGTACTGAGCAAGAATACAGCGGGAGGTAGTTCAGTACTAGAAATTTTCAAAAGCTCATATTTTCCTTTTTTTAATGTGGGCAAGGTACAATGGCCAAGGGAGGGAGAGGTTCAAGTTTATTATGTGGATAAAGATTCTGTGCTGTTAAAAGTTAAAACCGGTGATTTATTAAATGATTTGGAAAAAGGGGTGCACATCAGCTCGCGGATGGATTTCACTAACTGGAATGGTCCCTCTACCCCGAGTTGGTGAAACGTCAAGCTCCCAATCCACTTCTAATGCTAAATCAGAGACGGGGAGCGATTTAATATCTAATGGAGTGTTCCCCGGGTCTAACGTTTACTGTGTAGAAACTTACGACAAGGGTATAAAGAAGGCGTGCAAAGGGGTACCTAAACACTTTATAAAAAATAATTTCAACATGAGTGTCTACAGAACCTGTGTATATAGTTTCCCAGTGCCAAGAGCACAAGTGCTAGCAATTCGATCTCTGCAGTATAAAAATTATACTGTTAGAGTTGAAAAGAATGCAAAGTTTTGTATATCTGACAAGGTCTTTGGGCTCGAGAATGGTGTAAATGTACTGCCCAATAGCCACTGTGAAATTTGAGACCGGGTTGAATGCGTAGACTATCGCAACCAACTCGGTCTGGATAAATTGACCTAACCTTACCTAACCTGATAAATTATCTTAAATGCTTAAATAGTACAACCTAACCTGATAAATTAACTTAAATATTCAAATGCAGTACAACCACACCTAACCTGCAGCAGCAACGGCTATTGTATATTCTTTCCACGCGATCCCCGGGGGATGGGGGGTCCCACCCGCAGCTGGCCTTCAGCCCGCGGCTTCCACCCGTGGCCGGACTTCGGCCCGCGGCCCCGGGGGGTGGAGGGTATTCTCATCCTTTTAATTCATAGTGTTCAACTGTGCTATTGTTATTGTAAGTTTTTTTTTATGTGAAAAATGTTATTTTTGTACAATAGTGTGTGTGCTATTCTTGCTGTTGTACAAAAATGTGTGTACTATTGCTGTTATACTATTGTTGTTTTTGCTGTAAAAAAAGTGTCTTTGTCGATAAATGAAAAATGTAGTTGTTGTACAATAGTGCTCTTGTTAATAAATATTTTTGTTCTTGCTGTACAGAAAAAAGTGTTTTTGTTAATAAATGTTGTTGTTGTTGTTCTTGCTGAACAAATAGTGTGTAGTATTGTTGCTGTACAGAAAAGTGTTGATGTTAATAAATACTATTGTTCTTGTTGAACAAACAGTGTGTACTATTCATGCTGTACAGAAAAGTGTTGATGTTAATAAATGAATGAAATATTGTTTTTGTTGTTCTTGTACTGGATAGATCTATGGGAAAAATTATTATTTATTGATTGGACAAATATGGTTTACAGTTAGTTGTAGTCCAACTGTTGTCAACAGCAGCAGTATGTATCAATTTAAAACACCACTCAGATCGTTTCTGTGTGGCCCATCAATGTCTGGAGAAACGACACTTTTAGCTAAAATAATTAAAAATTGTAATAAAATACTTTTGGAAATACCAAAGAAAATTTATTATTGCTATAGTATTTTGCAGGAGTCTTACAATTGAATAAAAGCCATTGCCACATCCATGCCAATACAATTCCTACGGGGACTTGATGTTTTCAATAGTATTGAACCAAACTCGTCGCTGATTATTGATGATTTGGCTGAATCAATTGAACAGTTCTCACAGAAAATACTACAACTGTTTACCGTTCGCTCTCATCATGAACACATTTCCATATCCTTAGTTCTACAAAATCTGTTTCATCAGAGTAAATGTATGAGAACCCTTGATTTGAATTACACCATCTATATTATCTACCGGGTTGTTCGTGATTCTAGCTCGCTAACAACTCTCAATAAGCAAATATATCCAGTTGCTCCCAAATTTCTGCTGTCAGCGTACACTCGGGCAACAAATAAGCCCTACGGGTACATTTTGCTAGATCTTAATCAGAGCACACCCGAGGATCTACCTGTAGTCACAGATATTTTCGACAAAGAAATTACTGTATATCTTCCGGTGAACAGTAGAAAAAGCTATTAGTTGCCATCATGACACTGAAGAAACTACATGAACAACGGAATTTATTTTCCATTTTAGGCACTTCAAAACCCCCACTCAGGAAGGCCATATTGAAACATGGTGTTGACAATGATTTCATTAATCTAATATATTAACTTTGTTTAAATTTAACTGACGGCAATGTATACATACCAGAAGTTGTTAGGCAACAGACAAAGCAACATCGTTCCACTCTACGTGCCTTGGCTTGAAAAAACAAAGGAAAAATTTTTAAAAGAAAACGTCTCCTTCAAGCGGGTGGTAGCTTTTTCACACTTTTACTATCAATAATTGCAGGACCTGTAAACAGTTTTCTCTAGATGCCTAAACCCTATAAATTGACGCCATTTGAACTTGTCTTATCGCCCGTGGAACATTTTGAAGACAATCTAAGCAAATTCATTAATGATGAAAATATTGCCGACGATAAAAAGCTAGTTGTACTTCAAGATGCATTGCGATGTGTTGCCAAACATAGACCTTATCGTGAGAGACCCGCCACAGTCACAGATCCCCCTAAACAGGAAACATCTCCTCAAGATTCTGTAGCGCAATCAATGGAGAAAGAATTGAATTCCATAGTGATGTCAATTGGAAACCTATTGCCAGTGACCTATCGAGAACAGAGTAAACGAGTATTGGCATATCTCATGTTGGAAACTGGTGGTGGTAATCATCAAGTTCAGGTCAATAGCACAGGGAAACGAATTATAATTCAGGGAAAAAGTTATAATCTACTTGATTTTATTTGTGATATGGTGACGAATCGTAAAGGACTTTTATCATTTGACAATAGTCTATACACCTTTCTAAATGCATTAAACTTCCCCAAAAGTCTTATTGGCAATAAGCAAATTCTATAGAAACTAAGAGAATATAGTCCTCCAACAACGCCAACACCATTTAAAAAAGAAGAAGATTCAATATTGGAAAATACTAACAGCAGAAGCAGCAATGATTTTATAACACCAGTGGCTGCTAGGCAAAAGCGACGACGTATTGATTCACCCTCCAGTGTGCAAAGGGGGAGTGGACACTACACTACGTGTTTGCGTTCAAAATGGATGAAGTTTTAAGACATATATATGAAAATATTGGTGAAGCGGGAAGTCTAAGTTCCCCCACAACGCTTTCTAAAGCTGCCTCTGACATAGGTGGCAGCACATTAAAAACAGGAAAAGAGTATCTAGAAAATGAACCGAGTTACACTCTGCATCGGAATCACAGGCTTCGTGGCAAACAATATCGACAAACTAAAGCCTTTTTCCCTTCAGCCTATAATTCAAACTGATCTTTTAACTGCTGACGCGATTCAACGGCGTCACAATACACCCTAAAAATATATTCTAGTGGCAATCAGTGTCTTTAGTCGCTATGCATATGCCATTGCATTGCAACAAAAAGAGAGGTGTTGAAGTAGCTAAGGATTTAGAAAGTATTCTTGAACAAGATTACTATAGAAAAATTCAATAGGATCGTGGTAGCGAATTTGTTAATCCTCATGTGCAAAAGGTTCTATTGAAATATAATACAAAGCTACATCATAGTCACAGTCCGATAAAAGCTGCATTGGCTGAACGATTGATAAGAACGAGTCGTCTATTAACTTCAAGATATTGCACGCTGAAAAATACTGCTGCTTTTATTCATGATTTAGAAAAACTCATCAAATATACAACCAACGACCACATTGATCCCTGTCAAATGTTAGCCCACAGGACATTCATTGCATCGAAAATACATTTGATGCTTTTCTAAAGCAATATTCCAGTGAAAAATAAAAAAAAAGTGAAGAAGAAATTCAATGTTTGTGATCGAATAAATAGAACCACCAATATTTTTGAAAAGGGGAATTATTTATGGAGCACTGAACTTTTTAAAGTGTCCAAAATCCTAGACACTACAACCACGACATATCGACTGCGAGACACCAAAGATTATGAGATTCTCGGTGTTTTTTATGAATACGAACTACAAAAAGTTAGAAACACTAGTAAAATTTATCAGATTGAAAAGATATTGAGTCGTACTCGCAGAGGTAAGAGATAGTAGATTTTTCGCTGGCTAGGATACAATTCTGATTTTGATTCTTTGGCTTCAATCGAAGACTTTAACAACGCCAAATGACTTCTATGTGACATTCATGTCCAATGTTTCCGACCCTCTCTATAATGACTTGAATAGAACAAGTGATTTTTGGACGAAACTCTATCCCACCATCAAATTCGACGGCGCGTATGAAGTAGCTCTTGTTGACTGCGTTCTCAAAAACACATATGACATGTGAAAAGATCGCAAATATGAAATAAAAATTAGACCCTAAGGTTGGCCGACACACCCAGGTGATCAAGAACAAATTCAAAAGATCAATTGGATGAATTATTCATATATTGAATTACCCTACGAAGAACTCACCTGTACGAATTATTTATGTCGTTCTATCAATAAAAGAATTCCCGCTCATAAAAAGGGAGCCTTTCATTTCATCTAATCAAAAGAAGAGGGCAAAATCTATATTAGTTCACCCATTGTCGATGAAAAGGTTATTCTCAATGATATCTTAAAAGATGTTCATGGCTTTAAGCTCAATAAAATGAACATTAAAACTGCTGGAAACCCTAATTTTATTTTTAGAGACTTCCCGCTTTCTTTCTCCACGGACACTTGCATATTTCTCTATGCTTCATTTGTGGAAACATCCTGGGTTGGTAAGAGCAATTTCCCCCTCCTACGAGTTCTTGAACGAAAAACCAACCAAGAACATATTCACCACTACAATATATAGCATCTTCAGTATATCCCCATTAACGCTTTCTATTTGGAACTGTCTCACTTAACACTAAAAACTGAATTAGATGATCCCCTAGCAATAACAAAGGGTTTCGCTGAGATTACATGCCATTTTCAACCCATTCAACAACAAGATGTCTAATAAAAAAGATGCATTCATATGTCCCGATATTGACTGCTATGCTAATAATCTTGGCCCAAGACCATTGGGCAATGGAATGGACTATTACAAAGATCGCTCGTCGATATCTGGCTATGGTCTTGGCAGTTGGTTTGCCAAGCTGTTTTGCTCTGCACTACCTCTGGCTAGAAATTATATTGTACCAGCTGCAACAGATTTTGCATCCTCTACACTATACGATTGGGGCTCTGGCAAGGATTTTAAAAAAAGAGCTTCGGAAAATCTCAGGTCCAGTGCGCAAACCCTTGGTGAACAATTGAAATCTCATCAAAATGGAAAAGGTTGCAAGAGGTCGAGAAATAGTGCACCACTCATCAGTCTCTACTCAGATCAGAAACAAAAGACATCACCTTTGTCAAAAAAAAGAAGGAAAAAGACAACATGTACAGTAAACAGTTGAAGAATAAGCCCCATGAAGAGAATTGTTAGATCAAAACTAGATTTCTTTTCCTAAGATGTTATATCTACCGCATAAGGTTTCTCAACCTTCAATCACTTCATCATTAAATCTATTCAATGCAGAAAATGTTGATGTGAGTGTTTGTAAAACATGAATACTATGAACAATTTTATCCACAACAACCACTCTCCGATAATATCCACTTTCAAATTTATTCCAATGAAGACTACTTTATGGACATATCTTCAACATTTATATATTTACGAATGAAAGTCCGGAAATCCGATAATACATTGCCAATTCTTGCCGATAGAATATCCTATGAAAATTGTATATTACATAATTTATTTCGTAAAATCAGTGTCTACATCAATGGCACACTGGTGAGCACAAGCAACAATTTCTCAAATTATACAAGCTATATGCAATTCATGCTGATGACACCCAAGTCATACAAGGAATTGAGAGGCACCTCTAATGGATATGAATATATTACTAATACAGATAGTACAGATACACTTAAAAATGCTACAATTATTGAATTACATCAAGTTGGAAAAATATATCATGAAATATTTAATATACCCCAATGGCTACCACCCAATATTAAAGTGGATATAAAATTGACGCTTGCACCATCCAATTTCATTTTACGAAAGGAACTTGTTGCCGATCCTGATGTAACTCTCTCCCTCACCTCGGCAATACTACATGTATGCAAAAAATAGGATGTGAGTTCTGTTGCTTTGGCAGTGGAAAAACTGAGAGCCTCTTGAAACAATATTAAACTACTTGTTCCTCATACAATTACCAATCAACCGTCATATTGCCACAGGCTCACGTACCTTCACCGACTCATCCTTTATCAATGGAATAATTACGTCACAATGAGCATTGACGTTTGTAAACAGCATTGGTGCCATAGGATCGTGGACTTGTCTCCCACATAAATTTGAGACGTTTCGGCTTTCATTTTTTTTCTGCAAGGTAAAATGAATGCCACTCTAAAATTTATCTTTTGATAAATCCTATAGGACATTGTATGAGTTGACCATGCAAACCCTAGATCATGATTCACAACTATTTGAAAATGGTATAACCGAAGAAATGTTCGCTAAAACACATGGTATCAATGTATTGGATTTGTCTGGAATCCAGGATATGAGTATAGTACGGACGGGGAGTGTGCGTTTAGAGTGTACATTTGCTGACCCATTAGCTGAGAGTATTGCACTAATCTCCCTAAATCAATTTGAAACCTATTCGGAAATCACTCCCGAAGGCAGTGTTCTACTAGACCTTGTACCACGAACACCAGTCAAATATTCAATGTATTTAATATGGACCCTTACATGTCCAAATACAGATACTATTGTCTACCCTCGGACTTTCTTGGAAAAATTCAAAGTACCAACAATACCCTAATCATTGTTAATAGCAATCCGTTGACTGTGAATACTGGCCATGGGTTGTATATCTCTCAAACAATGAAGACGATTGAATTATTTGATCCTCTTGGCCAACCCTATACATTCTACACTCCTCACATCAGCAACTATATTGAAAGCAGTGGGAAAACTATTATTCAAAATCGGAAGAGAGTGCAGGATCTGACGACTAAAATTTCTGGCTTTCATGCACTATTACATTTCATGGTACGACTTTTCGACTATACTTACCAGCAGTTTCTCAATAACTCTATAAAAAATCCATGTCTTAACGATTATCAGGTGGAAAACATCCTACCTGACCGGTATAATTTTGATTTTAGTGCACTACGAGTAAAGTGCTTAAAAAATGTATGTGAATTTGTTTATTATTAAATGAAAAATGTATATACTACAATGTCTTTATTCTTCACTTTAGATTTCTTCTTTGGTTTAAAGGCAACTGTCGTGAACCACTAATGCTGGTAGATCTTTTGAATTCACTATATATTGATCTTGATTGGCTGCAAAGTCAGGGTCACATTTTTTACAGTGTAGTGTAACTTCACTCTTGTCATATCTCTTTGTATAGTAAATGATACTATTTGCATTCATATTGTGAAATTAACGTGTTTCAATCTGTCTATTTGAAGCAATATCACATACAGTGTTTTCAAATGGTGAATCACATTCGGTAACTGCCAAATAAAAATCACTAGGGTTATAGTCATAATAGGCAGTGTTGTCACAACGATGACGTAAAAACCAAATTGTCTTGTTACCCCAACAGTTGAATCTTAGACCAGATTCTTCCTCCCAAAATTATTTAAATTCACGACGATATCAATCTCGTAGAAAATAAACTAAAATCATGTTTGGGCTTCTTTCCAATCATACCTGGTTAAGTATTCTCCCACTGATCACATTTGTTATAGTGGCAATTGGAGCACAGATGTCCTCTAGGGTGAGAGTCACAAATCTCTTCAAGACATGTATTACATCCTTTAATTTGTATTGCATATCCTCTATTTAATTTACAAGGATTACATAATTTGCACTTTTCATTATAGTCATCAATAATTGTACAATTCTCGCATGATGACCAACTGCCAAGAGTGTACATGCATAGTGGACATGTATAGAACATTTTTTAGTTTCCGATGTCAACTGTCTCACAGCAAAAAAGAAATTGATCCACGTTCGATAAATTCAGAGGGGAATGGTGAGAGGAGTAACTCTCTGACGCTACCTCTTTCGAAGGGGGAGCCATCTTTTTTGAATCAATGGCAAAAATTTCAAAAGTATATCCACAATATTATTCTGCTTTTTTCGATTAATATATCAATAAATTGAGTATAAGCATTTGAGTCACATCGTAAAAGTTTCATCCAATCGTCCAATGGGGGAGAATCAATTTTCATTTTATTGTCAAGTTTTCCCTGTCAGAATATCTTCCGTTGAAAGGATAACTCGAGAAAATCGTCATCCAGAATCAAATGTTTTTCCATAATCACCAGATTCGATCTAATTCTCTTTTTCTCAAAATTATTCATTTTTCAATCCTATCACTCTCACTGCTGACTCTAGACTGACCATGAATCGTTCTACTTAATATAACAAAAAGAAAGGGACATTTTCGATTTCGAAACAATTTTATTGCATAATTACAACAATAATATTACACATGTACAATAAGCGATACTGCTTATTATCTTCAATATGCCTCACTATTGCACTTAAAGCACTTTGAAGTCTATTCACATGTGTTATATCAACTTTTGCAGCTAAGCATAATTGATCCTCCATTTTAAATTTGCTCAAAGGTATCACATATCTTGCATATACTTCATCCCATTCCAGAAAAAGCCGTGATCCTCTCTTGATTTCCACCGCAATGTTTGGGGCTCTTGTATCATTGCTACCTACTCCACTATCAACTTCTAATTGTGTAAACATTCCACTCATTATTACAAATATATCCTAATGAATAAAGTCAAATTGCTCTCACTCCTTGAATTCTATTCTCACACTAATAACAACTATAACAAAAATCCTTCCTTATATTCACTGCAATCCTGCCCCGTTAGCGGATAAGTACATTTAGAAACATCCCCTGATTGGCCTAGAAAGAGACAGGTGATCCTGTTCTCGTTAGCGCATCAATACATTGCCCCGTTAGTATTCAGTGCGCATGTGCAAACTTCGTCCCGGAGTTAATACACTTAGAAACACCCCCTGATTGGCCTTGAAAAAGGTGTCATTGACCCGTTATTGGATCAATAGTTCGTGAATAAATTATGTCCTTTCAGTATTGGATAAAGGGATAACTTACATTTTAGTCTAGGCATAACTTACAACCATATCCCCAGGTCGCTGGGGGGTTGTGTCATCCCTAGAGACATTATTATATGTTCTTTGAAATATTTTTAACAAAATCAAAACTTCAATCCGATGGATTTGGGGAAAAGAGAGGTCGACGAGGAAGGGTGGTGTCTAAATGTCCTTCATCACTTTTAACGCTTAGAAAACAACTAGAACTTCTAATTTTCAATTAAATGAGCCTCTTCTAAAGTTAAACAACCATCCTATCCATAAGAAACTTATATGCTCTGCACCATAATTTACAACCCTCGTCCCTGGGTTCAGGTGGTTTGTTTCAGCCCCTAAAGCATTTTATAAGGTCTTTGGAATATTTTGAACAAAATGACCGTCTGAAAATTTTTTATTCGATGTCTCTTGAGAAAAAACGACGTGTTGAGGGGGAGGAGGGTGGCAAAAAGGGCCCTAGAAATTCAGATTAACAATACAGTGAGTCCCCTCCAAAGTATATACAGCCAGCCTTTCTATAAAAACTTTATATGCCCACGGGCATAAATTATCACCCTTGACCTGAGAGCTTTGGGGGCGGGGGTGACTTCCTCAAAGACAAAATTTCCATATTCTTTATCTACAGTGAACAAAATTACTATCTCCAAATTTTGATTGGATGTCTTTGGGGAAATGCTGAAAGTGAGGGGGGTAGTCTGGCTGCTCTCAAATCTCTTTTGACTCTTAAAAGGGTACTGAAGCTTTCAATTTCAAATCATATCATCCCAATATGAAGTTTATGCGACCACCCATTCCATAAAAACCTTATATGACCCCAACCCATGACTTACATCCCTATCCCCAGGGCACTGGAGGGTTGTGTCAACCCTAGAGTCATTGTTTTAGTTCTTTAGAATGTTTTGAGCTTAATATATATCTAAAAATTTTAATCAGATTCGTTTGGCGAAGAAGGGTAGTTGGGGGGGGGGGGTGCTAGCTGCCCTCCGTTACTTTGACTCTTAAAAGAGAACTAGAAATTCAAGTTTTGACCAAAAAACCTCCTCTAAGGTTCTTAGAACCATCCTTCAATAAAAACCTTAAATACCCCCTGGGCATAAGTTATCACCCTTGCCCCTAAGCTCTGGGGTATGTTTCAATCCAAAAGGCCTTATTGTAGGATATTTAGACTATTTTGAATAAAATAGATATCTCAAATTTTCCATTAGATGTATTTCAGGACAGTACGATGTGTGTGTGTGTGGAAGGGTCGCCTTCCCGCCAGTAGCTTTTAGTCTTAAAAATAGCAGTAGAACTTCTGATTACCAATCCAATGAACCCCCTCTGCAGTTTATATGAAAATGCCATTCTATACAAACCTTATATGCCCCCACGTCATAACTTACAACCTTTTCCCTAAGGGCTGGGGGATTTTTTATCCTCAAAGACATAATTTCCGAACCTTTGAACTACGTTGTACAAAATGGCTGTCTAAAAATTTATATTGGAAATGTTTGGTGAAATGATCGGTGGGGAGGGTGTCATTTGCTCTCTGATCATTTTCGACTAATAAAAAGGGTACTATTCCTCTCAGCTTCCAATTGACTGAGCCGTTTTGAGGTTTCTACGACATCGCTTTCTATAAAAAACCTTATATGCCCCAAGGGCCTAACTTACAACCCTTATTCTGAGGGCTGTTGGGGGGGGGGGGCTAACATTCTCAAAGAAGAAATTTACAGACCTTTCAACTACGTTGAACAAAATGGCTATATCAAAATGCTGATCAGAGTTTTTTGGGAAAATAATGGGCTTGGGGGGGTATTCTCCCTTCGTCTACTTTCGACTATTCAAAAGGGTGCTAACCCTCTCAATTTCCAAGCGAAAGAGCCTTTTTTAAGGTTTCTACGGCATATGAACCTTATTTGCCCCAAGGGCATAACTTTTAGCTTTAGCCCTGAGGGCTGTTGGGGGTTTGTCATCCTCAAAGACATAATTTGCGGAACCTTCAACTAAGTTGAACATAAAGGCTGTATCAACATTTTGATCTGAAGTGTTTAGAGAAATGAAAGGCATGAGGGGGGGGGCGAAATCGCCTTCCGATCACTTTCGACTATTAATAAGGGCACTAGCCCTCTCAATTTTCAATGAAATGAGCTCTTTTTGAAGTTTTTAGGACAACACCTTCTATATAAAATCTTATATGTCCCCAGGGCATAGCTTATAACCCTTGTCCTGAGGGCTATTTGGGGGGGGGGGTTTTATCCTCAAAGACAAAATTTCTGGACCTTTAAATTACGTTGAACAAAATGGCTATATAAAATTTTGATTGAATGTCTTTGGGGAAATGGTGAGCTTGGGATGGGAGATAATTGCCATCCAATCACTTTTGACTATTAAAAAGAGCACTAGTCCTCTAAATTTTTAATCAAATGAGCAGTTTTTGAAATTGTTATGCCAACGCTTTGTATAAATACCCTATATGTCTCCAGAACATAGCTTACAGCCCTCGTCCTGAGGGCAGTAGGGGGGCTGTCATCCTCAAATTCAAAATTTCAAGTTTTTTTTAACTACGTTGAACAAAATGGCTATCTCAAAATTTTGATTGGATGTGTCTGGGGAAATGGTGGGTGTGGGCGGGGGGCGGGTTAGTTGCCCTCCAATCACTTTGTACTGTTATAAAGGACACCAGTCCTTTCATTTTCCAATCGTATAAGCACTTTTTGCGACTGCTATTGCGCTGATAGTTCAAGATAAAGAATCTTGAGAAAGCCAAGCGATTTATTATTATTATAGTATTGAGCTTTTGAGATTAGAAGCAGTAATTCCTTGAGGTGGTGCATTCTTCCCATAAAATCTGCCCAGTGCAAACAAAAGGTTTTACAAAATTACGTACAGTGATGAATAACTGTGCGTCTTCGACTACACAGGAAGTTTCCGAGAATGTTTCCAAAAACTCATAAAGGACATCTTATGCACAAACGTTATAACTCTTCATAGCTTTGATAAATATATATGTTATATATGTTAGTCCGGTAACAATGTTTCTTAGGCTATTCAACCCGCAGCCCTCATGGCAAGGGCTGTAAGTTATCCAATTTGTCCCTTGTTTGCATACAGTATTTATTAATCAGAGAGGTTGGCAATTTAGACCTTGAGTGTCCAAAAAAGGAAGGTCAATCAGGTCAACCTTTCAAGATTATTCAGCGGAGTTTTGAACTATGTGAAAACACGTTATGTAAATATACAATTTCTAAAGGGCGTAACTCGGAAATGATTGAGTTTATTGATTTGGAAATTTTTTATTGATTTAGAATTTTGATTACGGGAACGATCAATTGACCAAAAGGCAATATTTCCGTAATACTACTACTACTGTTGCTAATAATGGTGCAATTACTAAGACCACTCCTAGAACTGCCGCTTCAATTACTGCTTCTTCATTGAGTGCTACCAAGGTTGAGGGCATTTAAGTGAACATTTTAGGATATATTGAGGGGAAAGTTGAATTAAATCAAAACATGGTATTTGCATACATATTTTTTTTAAAGGGCGTATCAGCGGTACCGTTGGAACGGCTTACCGTATCGAGCTGAATTTCCTAGGGCATAATGAGTGGATTTTCAAGAGACAAATAGGCAAAATGTGCAAACTATTACTGCTAATAATTTTGCTGCTATTACTGATACTGCTAATGCTACTAATATAACCCTACTACAGCAACTACTGCTCCTACTTCTATTATTGCTATTATTAGGCTAGTAATATTAAGAATAAGGGTCTGAAGACAAAAATTTAAGAGAATATAGAGATAAAATTTAAATCAAATCAAAAGACACTATGTATATGTCAAAAAACACTATGTATATGAAAACTATTCAAAATCAGAAATCGAATAGAGAATGGTAAATCAAACTTTCACTTTATATAAAGCATTTTTAAACACTAATCGCTTTAAAAAGCTTCATATAAAATAAAAGTTTGAATTACCATTCACTATTGAATTTTTTATCAGTTGCTGTTTCATCATCACTTAGAAAGGGTCTTTTTTAAGTTTAGTGTTTGTTTTAAATTTTGTCTTTTTATATTCCCCTGTGAACTCCTACTTGTATGTTATATTATTTCATTCTCCCCTGAAGACAGTCAAGCAGAGGTCTCGACAGAAATATTTGCATAGTTTTCTTATATTTTTCACTGGCTATTATTAACCTCGTTTTCTCTTTTTTGCATTTTTCTCTCGTTTTGTTATGCTTAGTCTGTGTGGTCTCAGAAATCATTTACACAGTAACATAATTATGATGCTATTTTATTTAAGTCATGAAGTGGCAAATTAGAACTTCATATGAATTAAGAATTTCTGGAATGAATTCGATTCCTCTTTTCTGATTATCCTTCACAGAGACGCTAAAATAACCCGTGGTTTACGCCTTTTCAATTTCTGAGATATCCAAATTACACGTTACTATAATTATCGTGATTTTTTTTAGCTTTTAAGACAAAGAGACCAAAATCAGCAATTTTGTTTATTTAAGAAAATCTGATATTAATTCGATCCTTATTTTCTTCACGGAAGTAGTGATGGGGTTTCAGATTTGGTCACCACCATCAATCAAGGCAACTTATCTTAATTTTTATACTCCCATGACTGATCCGGTGAATGACCTTCCCTAGCAACCAGATTGTCTATACTACAGAGGATACGTCATTAGCATATTCACGGGAATTCATAATTTACATAATTCTATGAGAAAATATTATACTCGTACTACTTAAGATAATGCGATACAAGATTGTATCTTAAGATACTTAAGATACAAACAACTTGAATAACACATTTTTTTGCATAAAAAGCCCTTGAAGATAGGAGATATTCAACAGTCTTCAATAAGAAAATGTATAATAATGAATAAAAGAAATAAAGATATGCCTTCTACTTCGGATGTGAGTACTTTGAAACTTTTATTTTATGTTTAATGGGGTGAGAATGAGCCATCATAGCTTTATTGGTAAACTCTTTTTAGATACTGTAACAGATGAAATTTATAGTCTAACAGATTCATAAGCCTTACATATAAATTCTAATTAAGATATGTTTCTAATATAGAAATCCGATTTTCATAACACAAAATATACATATGACCTTTTCATAGTTCGTTGTTCAATATTCGAAATGTAACTAAACCATGTTCAATGCTAGCAGTCTTATCAAAATGACGAATCACGAAATTAAAACTTCAAATGTTATTCTCAAGCTAATATTGGGGATAGCGCTGCCCACCACGCTAATTAAATCTAAATGAACATAACTTGAAAAGCAGTTAACTCAGTGTAACCTAGATTAAAATTTGGTTTTGCTGCCATCTATAACTAAAGCCGAAAAGATGGCAGTTTTTGAGGTAGTGAGAACGTGTCGCCATCTATACTTTTAGATGTAAAACTCATTGAAAGTATCAAGTTTCACAATACTTGACCAGATTTTCATAATCTTGTTAATAACAGACACAATCTTCATTGCACTATATTAAATTTTGTTAATAGAGGAAATTATTTTTGATTTCCATCAGTCAGAGACAGAAGTCAGAGACACATCAATGGTATTTCTCCTCAATTGGAAACGCTCGAATTGCAACCCCCCCTCCAAGCAAAAAATTAGAACTGTACGAGCTAGATTCTTTTTTTCCAAAGTCAGACACAAGAAAGAGATTTTTTAAAAGAAAATTTAAAAAAACGTACAGAAAGATTCAATAAATTGTCGATTTTTTCGATTCTTTCTCTAAGATTCTCTCTTCAATATTTGTTTTCTTTTTTATTTTTCCTTTGATTTTTTCCGATCTTTTTCCGTATTTTTTCTTATATGTTTTCTTAAGTCAGAATAACACGTGAATGAGTTTTTCCAAAAGTTAAAGACACAAGGAATTCCTTTTTTCAAAAAGTTGAGAAACATGCAAACTTTTTTTCCAGTCAGAAATATGTGAAAGACTTTTTTCTAGTTAAAAAAATAAGCAAAACAGAATTGTCAGAACAAGTAAGAAGAACATACAAAACAGTTTTTTTTTATAGCCCAGACACGTGAACGTGCATATTTGAAAGTCAGAGAAACATGAATGTGAATTACACGGTTTTACCAAACATTCAGATTATCATAATTTTATTCCAAGGTCCGAAACGCACGAAAGAAATTTTTGTAAGTCAGATACAAATGAACGGAGATTTTTCCATGAGTCGGAGACAGGTGAAAAGAATTTTTTCCAAAGTCAGAAAAATGCACAGAATTTGTTTGAAGATAAAACAAGTGAACGGGATTTTCGTAAGTCAGGAGACGTATCGACAGGTTTTTTCCACATTCGGAGACACATAAATAAGATTCTGTCCCCAAAAATTAGAAGAGTAAGAAAAGACTCTTTTTTCAAGTCAGACAAGTTATTTTTTTTAATTATACAACAGAACGTTATTTTTTAAAGAGGTTAAAAATGCATGCAAACCAGGTTTTTTGCAAATTACACATGGATTTTAAATATTTTTCAAGTCAGTATAATGTGAATGAACTTTTTCAAGAATAAGCCACATGAACGGAAAATTTCAATGGGTTTTAAAAATCCTGACACTGGTGAACAGCAGTTTTTTTCCCAAAGTCAAAATCAAGGGGTAGAATTTTTTTTCAGAATTCCGAAAAGAAGTCTGAACGATATATCTAACAGAAGTCTGATACACAAACTGAATTTTTTTCCAAAGTCACAAACATGCAAACATAATTTCAAAATATCAGAGACAAGTGAACAGGATTTTCGTAGGTTGGAGGCGCACCAACAAGGTTTTTCCAAAACTGAAGACACGGGAATGAGATTTTCATCCAAAAGTCAGAAACTTACGATCCATATTTTCTTATCAATTCAGACACGTGATTTTTTTCAAAAGTCAGACACAAGAACAGGATTTATTTCTTTCAATAGAATAAAAATACATACAATTTTTTTTTTTTGAAAAGTCAGAGTCGAAAGAATGGCAATTTTTTCAAGTCAGTAAGACGTAAGTGAGCTTTTTAAAGAATCAAAGACGTGAACGGAGATTTTCAAGGGGGTTTACAAATTTTGAGATAGGTGAACATGAGTTTTTTTCAAAAGTTCAAAACTAGGAACTTATTTTTTTCAAAAGTCAGAAACGCAAATAGACTGTTTTCAAAGGTCAAATACACGTTAATGGGTTTTCAAAAGTCAGAAAAGTATTAATTGGATTTTCGCAGGATTTTCAAGAGTCGGAGAAAGATAAATTTGTTGTTTTTCAAATTGACATGAATGGGAGTACTCAAGAATTTTTTTTTCGAGATTTTTTTGTTCAGATTTTTTCTTCGTGATTTCTTTTTTCTTCAAGATTATTTTTAATATCTAGCTTTTCTATACATTTTTTTTTCAAGTTTTTTTTAGGTCAGAGGCACATAAATGAAGCTTTTTTCAAGTCGAATTTGAATTTTTTTTAAGTTTAAAAAAAAGCTAAACAGAATTGTTTCTTAGTCACAAAAATATGCGAATCACAACTTTTTTTACAAGTCAGATGTGAACAAGCTTTTTTTGTCAGACAGGTAAACGTGAATTATAGAGATTTCTCCAAAGTCTTGGAAAGATGAGCAGGATTATACTCCAAGGTCAGAAACGCAGCGTCAGATTTTTTTAAGAGTCATAAACTTATGAGCGGTGGTTTTCAAAGAACCTGAGAAGTCTTATAAGCCAGTTAGAAGTATTCCTACTGCCACCTAAGGTAGGGTCTCCCTTCAAGTCATTTTTAACTTTTTTAGATTTTTAATCAAGTTTTTTTTCTTCGAATCTTTTCTTGGGTCTTTTTCTTCACATTTTTTATTTCAAGATATTATTTCTTCAAGATTTTTGATTTTCATGTTATTTTTTCTTCGAGATTATTTTCTTCAAAATTTTCCTTCCATATTTTTTTTTTAAGTCAGAGACACTTGAATGAGTTTTTTTCAAAATTAAGACACAAAAGAACAGTTTTTCAAAAAGTTAAATTGTATGAATAACAGAATAATTTTTCAAAGATCAGAGGCTCGTGAATGAGACTTCTTGTAAGAGTCATAGATATGAAAGGAATTTTTTTAAGTTAAAAAAATAGAAGTAAAATAAGCATTGTTCAGAGTAAAAAAAAACAATCAAACAAAATTCATTTTTCAAAGGTCAGACAGGTGAACGAGCTCTATTCTTTCATATGTCATAGAAAAATGAAAGTTAACTACAGTTTTTTTTATCAAAGTACGAGAGATTTTATTCCGAGGTCAAAAACCCATGAACGTAATTTTTTCAACAGTCAGAGACACATGAAGGGGGAATTTCTAAGAGTCTGAGACAGGTTAACAGAATTTTCCCCCCAGAGTTCGAAACATGCAAACAGAATTTGTTTTTGAAGATCAAAAACACGTGAATGGGCTTTTAATACGTCAGAGATGCATCAATAAGGTTTTTCTACAGCCAAAAAGAAGAGAATGTGATTTTATTTTCCTAAAGTCAGAAACGTGCAAATCAGATTCTTTTGTTTTCAAAAGTCAGAGGCACATAATTTGGACTTTTTTCAATCGTCAGTAAGATGTGAATAAGCTTTTTCAAGAGTTAAAGACAAATAAATAGTAATTTATACAAAGACTGAGACAGATGATCAGGAATTTTTTCAAAAGTCAAAATATGGGTATATAATTCTTTTTCAAGTCAGACAAGCAAACAGATTTTTTTTTTCAAATGTGAGAGACAATTGAATGGGGTTCTCAGAAGTCAGACAAACATTAAGTGGATTTTTTTAGGTTTCTCAAGTCAGAGAAAGATAAATGGGTTGTTATTTAAATGTCATAAAGAGGTTCTTACTAATGTCCGAGACATATGAACATGATTTTTTTTCAATCGGGAACATGCTAACATATTTTTTTCAAAGGCCAGACACGTAAAAAATTTTTATTTTTTAAGTCAGAGACATACAAACGTTTTTTCAAAAACTTAAAAATATGTAAAAACAGATTCTTAAGATTTTTTTGTTGATTCAGTTTTTTCTTCAACATTTTTTATTTCTTTTTATCAATTTTTTCTGCGATTTTGTTCTTCAAGATTTTCTTCAAAAATATGTTTCTTCGTTTTTTTCTTCAAGTTTTTTCTGCAACATTTTGCTTTTTTTCAATCTTTTATTAAAGATATTTTAAGCCAGAGAGGCGTCAATGATTTTATTGATACTTTTCAAAGTGAGAGAGACAAGAGGAGCATTTTTTCAAAAATTTTGAAAACATACAAAACTGACTTTTTAAGGTCAGAGGAATATGAATGAGATTTTTCTTTCAAGAATCGAACGTGAAAGGGATTTTTTAAAGTTAAAAAAAAACAAGCAAAACAGAACCTTTTCAGTTAAAAAAGCAAAAAATTATGTCTTTTTAAAGTAAGAAGTGAGCAATATTTTTTTCAAAAGCCAGAGAAACATGAACGTGTATTACGGAGATTATACCAAAGTTTGAGAGAGATGAACAGGTTTTTATTCCAAGGTCTGAAACAGACGAGCAGATTTTCTTAAGAGTCAGAGACACATGAATAGAGATTTTCCAAGAGTTTGAGCAGTCTTATAAGTCAGTCCCAGCTCTCTTTAAAGCTATCTAAGGAATGAATTCCCCTTGTCATTTTATTTCTTTATTTAAATATTTTTTCTTCAAAATATTTATCTTCAAATTCTTTTTTCTACATTTTTCAAATTTTAGACACGTGAATAAATTTTTTCAGAAGTCAGACCTACATGATCTTGAATTACAGAGTTTTTCACCAAACTCTGAGAGAGTATCAGAATTTATTCCAAGCTTAGAAACACACGAGCAGAATTTTTTTAAGTCACATATGAACGGAGATTTTTCAAGAGTCAGACAAGTGAGCAGAATTTTTTCAAAGGTCAGAGACATACAAACAGAATTCTTTTTTGGAAAATCATAGACACGTGAAAATTATTTTCATAAGTCAGAAACACATCAACGGGGTTTTCCTACATTTCGAGACATATGAATTCAGTTTCCCCAAAAACCCGGAAGCGTACGAACCGTTTTTTTCGAGTCAGACACAAAAATGGGATTCAAATAAAATAGGGCAAAAGATATTTGTTACATTTTTTTTCAATTCATTTTTTTCCAAGATTTTCTCTTCGAGATTTTTCCCGTCGAGTTTTTCGCTTCAGAATTTTTTTCTTTGATTTTTCTTCAACATTTTTTATTTAAGATTCATTTTTTGTTTTTTCTTTAATTTTGTTTCAAGATTTTGTTTCTTAGACATTTTCTTAAGTCAGACATGTAAATTATTTTCTTCCAAATATAAAAGACACAAGAACAGTCTTTTTTAAAGTATAAAACATTCAAGTTTAATTTTTCAAGTCAGACATAGGAATGATATTTTTTTAAAGTAAAAAAAGTGCACAGCATTTAAAGCTTTTTCCTTTCGGTTTTTTCTTCAAACTTTTTTCATCAAAATAATTTTCTTTCGAGAACTTTTCTTCAAGATTTTTTTTCATGAAAAAAATTTGTTCTTCAAAAGTTTTTCTTCAATGTTTTTTCTTTTAAGATTTTTTCTTCAAATGAGAAAATTTTTAACCATTTTTACCCCTTTCAACCCCTTCTTTTACCCCACTGTTACCCCTTTTTTAAAGATTTTTTCTATAAGAATTTTTGTCTTCAAGAAGTTTTCTTAAAGATTTTGTTATTCAAGATATTGTCTCTCCAAGATTCTTTAACTTCAAGATTTTTCTTCCAATTTGTATTTTCAAGATATTTTTCCTAAATTTTTTTAGTATTTTAAGTAAAAATATTTTATTTAAGTAAAATAGATTTATTTTTATTTTTTAAGTGATTTTTTTTTCAAAATTAAGTACAGTATTTTTGCAAGAAGTTAAAAAAAATGCAAAGCGTAATTTTTACAAAAGTCAGAGGCATATGAATGAGAGTTTTTTCCAGTCAAAGATGCAAAAGGGATTCTTAGGTTTAAAAAAAGTAAAACGGATTTTTTCAACCAGAAAAATATGCAAACAGAATTTTTTGTCAAAAGTTAGAATTTAACAGTTTTTTTCAAGTCAGACATAAAGGTAATAACATGGTTTTTACCAATGTCTGATAGATGAACAGGATTTTATTCTAGGATAGAAACACACAAACAGAATTTTTTAGGTCAGAAGCATGAACGGGGATTTTCAAGAGCCTGAGCAATCTTATTAGCCGGTGCAAAACCGCCTTACGAACACCTTAGGAATGGTCTCCTTGTTTCATTTTTACCTCTTTTTTTAAGATTTTTTTCAAGTTTTTTGTTTTAAATTTTCTTTCCCCAAAATTTTTTTTTTCAAATTTTTTTTTTTTTAATTTTTTGAATCTTTTTCTTAAGTCGGAGACATGAATAAGTTTTTTTAAAGTAAGAGATGAAAAAACAGTATTTTTTCAAAAATATATAAAAACATCATTTTTTTAAAGTTAGAGGCGCATGAATGAGACTGTTTCAAGTCAAAGAAATGAACGGGATTATCTGAAGTTTAGAAAGAGGAAGAAAAATATTATTTTTTTAAGTCAGAAAAACATGCAAAATATAATTTTGTTTCAAAACTCAGACACATGAGCGTGAATTACAGTGTTTTTAACAATTTCTGAGAGAGAGAGACAAAAATGAATAGGAATGTATTCATAGGTCAAGAAGGCAGAAATTTTTTTTAAGTCAGACTCATTTGAACAGGGATTTTCCAAGGGCCTGAGCAGTCTTATAAACCAGTTCAAGGCTTCTTTACTGCCACCTAAGGAATAGTCTCCCCTGAAGTAATTTTTACCCCTTTAAAAAAAAATTCTTCAATATCTTTTCTTCAAGATATTTTCTTCAAGATTTTTTTCATAGGATTTTTTTCATGATTTCTTCAAGATTTTACTTCTTCAAATTTTTCGTCTTAAAGATTTCTCAAGTCAGAGATATATGAATGTTTTTTTTATTTTTCAAGACTTAGAGACACATTTGAATTACACGGTGAATGTAATTCACCGTGTAATAAATATTTTTTTATTTACACACATGAACATGGATTTTCCAAGCACCTGACTAGTTTTATAAGCAACTGCCAGGCCTCCCTAACCTTACCTAAGGAATAGTCTCCCCTCATCATTATTACCCCCTTCTTTAGACTTTTTTCCGCAAAAGCTTTTCTCTTCAAAATTTATTATTCAATTTTTTTCTTCGAATTTTCTTTTCTTCAAATTTTTTCAACAAGATTGTTTTCTTCAAAATTTTTTCCTTCATTTTTTTTCCTCAAGATTTTTTCTTCAATATTTTTTCTACAATTTTTTTCAATATTTTTTTATTGAATATTATTTCTTAAGCGAAGACAAGTAAATGATGTTATTTTTCAAAAGTAAGAGACAAAAAGACATCATTTTCCCAAAAGATTAAAAAAATATGCAATAAAGGAATTTCAAAGTTCGGGCATGTGAATGAGATTTTTTTCAAGTTAGTGATGTGAAAGGGATTATTTTTAAAATAAGGAAAACATAAATTATTAAGTCAGAAGAAAATGCAAAAGAGAATTTTTTTCAAGTCAGACACGAGCGAGTTGTTTTCAAAAGTCTGACATGTGAGCTGATATTATTGGGTTGTTGCCAAAGTCTTAGAGACAAATACAGAATTTTATTCAAAGGTAAGAAACGCGGTAGAGAAATTGTTTTTAAAAATCAGACACATGAACGGGATTTTGTAAGAGCCTGAGGAGCCTTGTAAGCCAGTGCCAGGCCTCTTTACTGCCACCTAAGGAATGTTCTCCTCTCGTCATTGTTACTCCTTTTCTAAAAAATTTCTTTAATACTTTTTGTTCAAGATTTTGTTTCTTCAAGATATTTTTTTCCAGATATTTTTTCGTGAAATTTTTTCTTCAAGTTTTTTTTCTTAAAAGCTTTTTTTCTTCAAAATTTTGTCTTTAAGATTGTTATATTCATTTTTCTTCGTGATTATTTTCTCTAAAGGTTTTTTCGCCAAAGTTTTTTTCTCAAAATTTTCTTTAGTCAGAGATACGTGAATAAGTTTTTTTTTTTTTTCAAAGGAAAGGCACAAGAATAACATTTTAAAAATAAAAAACATGCAAAACAGAAATTTTTGTTCAGAGTTATAGGAATGGCATTTTTTTCACGGCAGAAAAACAACAGTTTTTAAATTTAGAAAAACAAGCAGAATTTGTGTCAGCCAGAAAAAAAATGCAAAACAGTTTAATTTTCAAGTCAGACACGTGAACGATTTTTTTTTCAAGTCAGGCACATGACGTGAATTACAGTTTTCTTACCAGAGCCTGAAAGAAACAAACATGATTTTATTCCAAAGTCAGAAACGCACAAACAGAATTTTTTTAAGTCATATGAACAGGCATTTTCCAAGAGTCAGTGACAGGGGAAACGAATTTTTTCCCAAAGTCAGAAATTCAGAAGTTTTATCAGTCATTTTTTTCCCAAAGTCAGAATTTTCTCGAATATCAGAGATATGTGAATCAGATTTTAATCATTTAGAGACGCATCGACAGGATAGGTTTTTAATTTATATTTCATTACCTTGGAAAAGCAAAAATTACCTGGAAATATTACTTCTAAATTTTACTGAAAAATAAAACCCTTCAACATTGCCTTATTAAAGAAAATTGAGAAATATTTGATAATATCAGGTGAGTTTTGGTAGCATAAGCAACTATTTCGTTCGGTTATGTCTTTACTGCTGCAATATATTAATTTACAATCATATTTGTTGCTATTTTTTTAAAACCTTAAGTGCTGCCATCTATTCTTATATAGCTATAGATTGCAACATCACTTATTTTTAAGCTAGGTTACATTAGGTTAACTGCTTTTAAGTTATATTTGATGGGTTCAGTTACAATGGCCCCCACTACACTTTACATAAGACAAAACAATCGTCATTTTTTTCTATTACAAGGTAACGGAATGTCCTTAAGAAAAAATCATGTCTCGTTGATATATCTCTGAGTTATAAACATTCCGTTCAAGTGCCTCTGATATATGAAAAATATTCTGTTTGCAAGTTTCTGACTTTGGAAATAAATCTTTTTTCCCTCTCTCACTCTTGGAAAATCATCATTCATGCATCTTTAACGCTATAAAAAAGCATCCATGTTTGAAGCACCATCAGGGTAAAAACCCCTTAATTAACGTTTTTGTGTCTCTGCCTTTAAAAATAAAGCTAGTTCCAAAAACTTTGAAAAAAATAAAGACAAATAACAGATTTAAACAATCTGTGAGAAAAAATATTTGAAAAGGGGTAAAGAGACCTGACACTGGATTATAAGACTGCTCAGGCTCTTGGAAAATCCCCGTGCATGTGTCTTTGACTCTTAAACAAATGTATTTGTGGAATTCTGACATTGGAATAGAATCATGTTCATCTGTCTTGGACTTAGGTAAAAAAAACCTGTAATTCACATTCATGTGTCTGACTCTTGGAAAAAGAATTCTGTTTCGTATTGTCTGACTCTTTTCCTTTTAGTTTGTCACCTTAGCACTGATAGAGATCTTAATAAGTAATTTTATTTAAAATAGTCACAACATCTAATACCTAAATCTTTGGGGATGTCATGCGGCATGATATCCCCAAGGACTTGGGGATGTCAGTCCCCAAAGACTCATGCCCTGTACCAAAAAGGGCAAAGAATGTAAATTCTACAATTTGTGAATTTGTTACATTCCAAATTTATCATTAGGAAAGGATGGAATGTTTGATCTTGGATGTGTCTAAAAACGCTAAGGGTATTGAGGCATAATTTTCTTGAAAATATTAATGCTTTCTTCCCTTTGTTTTCTTTCACTTAAAAAAAGGCTTTATGAAGAAAGATTTTTCTTAAAACTAATTTGTCATGATGTCAGCTGTAAAATTGTCATTATAATCAAGATTACTGGGAAGAATTTGTTGAAGTAGGCTGAATTCCTGAAGTATTGTATTATTAATTTCTAAACATCTCAAAAATTTTTATTTTTCAAAAGTGTAATCTTATGAGGGAAAATTTTTAAAACGTATTTTTTTCGATAAGTCAGATTTGACAATATTGCTTTTGAAAAGATTAGAGGACGGGCGCTTCCCCCTTTGTCAATCATTTGGAAAAAAAATTATATAGCTCATGCCCCTTGACCATCAGGATATGGACCCCTCTGGTCCCCCGAATAAAATTTCTGGAGCTACGCCCCTTGCTGCAACTATGACTACTTGGAACCATGATAGAGATTGCATACAACTTGTACTGCAACAACGACTTGCTTCTGCAGCTACATATGACTGGGACTGCAATTACCTGAAACTCTGACTGTGAATATTTGGAACTCTGAATGCGACTACTTGGGACTGTGATTATTTGTGACTATAATTAGGACTACTTAAAACTGCGACTGCAAATACGTGCAACTTCTTGTGACTGGTTCTGCCTCTACTACTGCTACTACATCTTCTCCTCCTCCCCATACTACTATTGCTACTACTACTACCCCTTCTAACACTACCACAATTACTACTATAACTACTACTACTACTACTGCTCTTACTACAACCACTGCGAATACTACTTTTACTACTACTACAATTACTGTGACTAATATTTGACAAACTAAAGTGACTGTGACTACTTGTGACTACAACTATGACTGCTTGAAACTTCGACTGCAAATACATGCAACTTCTTTTGTCTGGTGCTACAACTATTACTAATACTAAACGTTCTCCTCCTCCTCCTCCTACTACTATTGCTACTACTACTACCACTTCTAATACTACCACTAATACTACTATAACTACTTCTACTACTACTGCTCCTACTACAGCCACTGCTAATACTACTTTTACTACTACTACTACTACTACTACTACCACTACTAATACTACTACTACTACCACAACTACCGTCACTACTACTAGCACTATTAGTACTAATACTACTAATACTGCCACTGCTACTATTACTACTACTACTACTACTACTACTATTACTTCTACTACTACTTTTACTACTACTACTACTAATACTACTACCACTAATAATATTACTATTACTACTACTACTACTACTACTAATACTACTACTACTACTATTACTACTGCTACTACTACTAATATTAACGTTAAAGCACTTCTACTTCTACTTGTACTGCTACTACTACTTCTATTTAACAAAATAAAATGGGTTGAACTGCATCCAGGTGGTCAGAATGACGCAGATATATCAGAAATTAAACCTAGTATTAATTTGAAACTTTCAGTGAAAGGAAAAAAACATATATCAAATATTTTCTTTTTTTGTTTCAACAAATCTGAAATTATTATGACTTTGGAGAATGAATATCAGTATAATTATGTTAAACTGTAAAGCCATAATCAATTGTCCTGATCAATAGCCTTGGTTATGATAATGTTTTTTTTTCTGATGTTATCAATAAAAGAGAATATAGATCTTTATCTTTCTTTGAAAAACAGGACCTTTGGAATTTTTTTTTTAATTAATCGTAGAGGGAAAATAAATTCATATTCTCTGTATGGGTTATAGTGACGTATTTCTACAAACCGGGATTTCACAAAACCCTCCTCCTTGACAGAATTGTTCTAAACTTATTGAAAGTTAGTAAAACGAAGGCTTGAATAATTTTATTATATTCAGCTAGAAATATGTGCGATAAAGTAAAAAAAATAAAATAAAAAAAAAATTAGGCAAAACTTTTTTGTTTGGAAACGGGTTAATTTTGGAGGATAAAGGAAAAATCTTGGATAATAAAATAACTAAAGGAGTCAAATAAGAAGTGAGGGGGCCTTTGAGTTAGATCATGCTTAGAGCCCCTCCTTCAGCTAACAATATATCCATATTTTATCGTTTTCCTTGCTTATTTTATTTATTTGCTGATTTTTCTGTTTGGATGGTTCTTGGCATGACCAGGTCTTTGAAATGCATTCAGACGTATTTATGTGATAGAATTATCCAATAATTGAATCTGACATTTAAAGTGATTTTGTATCTTAATTTACGGCAATTGAACTTTTAAGCTTAAATACTAGTTCTGAGGGCTGATAAAGATTTTTGCAAAATATGACAAATTCATTATTTGACAAATTGACAGAATTTACAAATTCATTCTTTTCTGGACAAGGGGAAATCCCCTTACATTTGAAAAGGCAAATAATATTTTAGCGTTTGTGACAATGTTAATCCACTTTTTTGCTGTTAAGATAGGCCAGCCTACTTTTTTTTCCAAAAGAATGGAATAGACAGTAAAATCACGTTTCCTCATAAGACAACCGTTTCAAACAGTTCGTGGTAATGAACTGTAAGTAAGGAGCGACCCGGCTCAATGGTAACCGAAACTCTAGAAAACAGGTTTTTGATACCAATAGATATATCAAAAGAATCAGATTGCAATGCTGATTTTCAATATATAACTTTCATCAAGTTTAGTGCTACCCATCAAAAAGTTACGCGCCTGAGAAAATTTGGCTGATTTTCAAAAAAAGGGGGAAAGACCCCCTAAAAGTTATAGAACCTTAATGAAAATCACACCATCATATTCAGCGTATCAGAGAACCCTATTGTAGAGGTTTCAAGCTCCTATCTACAAAAATGTGGAATTTTGCATTTTTTGCCAGAAGAAAGATCACGGATGCGTGTTGATTTGTTTGTTTGTTTTTTTTTTTTCCCACGGGTGATCATATCGACCCAGTGGTCCTAGAATATCGTGGGAGGGCTAATTCGAACGCAAATTAAAAGTTATAGTGCCCTTTTTAAGTGGCAAAAAAAAATTGAGGGCAACTAGGCCCCTCCCACGCTTATTTTTTTCCCAAAGTCACCCGATCAAAATTTTGAGATAGCCATTTTGTTCAGCATGGTCAAAAATATGATAAATATGTCTTTTAGGATGATTTAATCCCCCGAAGTATACAGAGGAAGGGCTAAAAGTTATGAACTTTACCCAATGTTAGTAGAGGAGGGGGTACCAGCCCCACGAGTCACCCCTGCTGCCACCTACAACTTTTTTTAACACCATATATTGACACGAGAACCACGTGGTTTATGGTTTTTGTCAGTGAGAATTTGAAAAACAGGAATTTTGTCACATTTATGTATGTTTTCATGGATGGTTATGTGTGTGGGTCGATTTATTTGATGTTTTTCTCGGATGTCAACATCAAATTATGGATGTTTTATGGTTTTTGTCAGTGAGAATTTGAAAAACAGGGACTTTGTCACATTTATGGATGACAACAGCAATTCATGTCTGTTTTATGGTTTTCTCAGTGAGAATGAAAAAACAGGAATTTGCCAAATGTTATGACATTCCCGGAAACAGTTAGATCACGTGTTCCTTCTCAGCCAATCATCGAGTCGGTTACATCCCCCTTCTCAGCCAATCAGAGACCTGCTTACATATAGTTTCCCCGTTACATAACAATTAGCCCTTGAGATTTCATATATAACGGACATGCACTGTGATTAAATTATCAGAAAGTATTTTGACGCTGTGTAAACAAAAATGGATAAATTTAACTCTTTAGAAGTCTCGGCAGTCGCAATTTGCAATGTAAGTTCTGTTTTCATTATTTTTATTTTCAAAATAAAATTGTTTTCCGTGGTCACCCTCTACTATATTCGAGTAACCCCCCCCAAACCATACCAACATAATTATAATCAATGGAAAACATAAAATATATTCTTTTACCCTCGACCCCTAGCCCGCCCCCCACCAATGTTTTACAGCCCCAAATTCACGCAAAAAGAAAAAATTCTCTTTTCATTAAAGTTTGACTTTTCTCAATTGTAATCTTTTCTCTAACTGAGACATCCATCGCTCTGTTGTTATTAGCTCGCTCTGATTTGACACAAGACTCCAGTGCGTGGTTAAAATTAGCAGTCACCCTTTTAAAGCACTTCCTGTAAAAGGTTTCTCAGATCAAAATGGGATGTTTTTCTCCTGTCAAATTAAAACGTTCTCATGCAGACAATTGCAATTTATTAAGCGCAGGCATATACAATCTCTTTTTGAAGAACCGGTGAAATCTCGTTATTTTCAAATTAAGATCTAACAATATATTTAGGACATTGGCGAAAGGGGGAGGGGGCCATGCCTCAATTCTATCGCCATCATTGTAAGGTGAAAACAAACGCGTGAAAAGTAGGGGGGGTGAGTTTAAGAAAAAGATACATTGCTTTATTATGCGTAAATTGAATAGCATTTTTACCATATCTCGCGGCGGGGGGAGGGGATATTTTTCCATGTCTTTTCTCAGGTATATTTTCCGTGGGGGTTATTTTCCTCGGGGTGTTTTTTTTATGGAGGTGTGATAAATATAAAAACTAGGCCGGCTTTTGAACGGCTCAGTGAGTCGTAAAGGACGCGATTCAAAAGGACGCGATATCTTTCGATGGGGGGGAGGGGATATTTTTCCATGTCTTTTCTCAGGGATATTTTCCGTGGGGGTTATTTTCCGTGGGCTGTTTTTTTTTTCTGGGGGTGTGATAAATATACAAACTCGGCCGGCTTTTTGAACGGCTCAGTGAGTCGTAATTCACCGATTCACCAGGCTGCGATAGCTTGCGGTGGGGGGAGGGGGTTTTTGCCCAGGTTTTTTCTCAGTGGTATTGTTCATGGGGGTTATTTTCCGTGGACTGTTTTTTTTTCTGGGGGTGTGATAAATATACAAACTAGGCCGGCTTTTTAACGGCTCAGTGAGTCGTAATTCTCAGATTCAAAAAAAGATGCAATTAGTACATTTCACGAAATTTTTTTTTACGTTGTGCTTTCTTAGTGATAAATGCCTTTTCTAGACAAAATTATAGTTAATAACTTTCTTTCTGTAAAAAAGGGGCAAATTATTTTGATACTAATTTTTTCTCTTCTTTTTAAGGCAAATTGTGAAGAATGCGTGCCCCCTTCTTCCAAGAAAGCGAGGGTTAATAATGCGGGCCATGCGAAGGCTACTGTCCGGCAATATGGTAGCTGGCCGAAGCCTCCAAAACAAGTGCAATCATCTGTACAAGAATGTAACGCCGCCGGCCCGTCCACCTTCCATCATACGTTGCTTGGGCCTTCAAGAGCTGCCCCACTTATGCAAGGTCAGGAAGTGGCCCTCCAGCATGCACTACCTGGTCCTTCGGATGCCCAAGTGCAGCCGGGATATAAACCTGTAAGCATTTTTTCCTACCCTTCTATTTCTTCCAATTTTTAGTCCTTTTCAATCCCACTATAAACTTATCTCTGTGAGATATTAACCCCTCACCCCCCCCCAACCATTGTTTTAAATTTATCTCCCTCGGGGATATCTAAATGTAAATTTTTACAATGAAATCACTCTTTTCTCTGCTCCCCCCTCCCTCGGAGATATCTAAATGTAATTTTTTGCAAAGAAACCGCTCTTTTCTAATCTTTGCTATCGCTTCGATATCTCATAAGCGAATATTTTTAGGTAATTTCTGTTAATGCTCACCATTTGAAACTCAAAATCCCCATATTTTTCACAATTGATTATCACATAGTTTCAAGAGAAGGAACTGAGTGAGATTATTCACATTTATCTATTTGTCACATATGGATCCCCTAATTTGCGCAAGGATATTTTAAAATAACTTCCAATCTTACAAAGTCTTGCCAATATTTTAGTGATGGAGAAACATTCCTGAATAAGAATTAACGGTTCTCGAATTTAATTGTACTGTTTCCCAGAGAATATGCTTGGAAACAGAGCAGACACGAGATTAAAAATAATCTAGGCTCATTTGGAGTCATAGACAACCTGTACGGGGAGTAGGTGAAACGACTTATGCCGCCTAACAATACGGTTTTTGGGGGCACTAGGTAAAAAGCTGGGCGCCGCGGAGCCCGGAAGGCACCGAGGGGGCCGGGGAGTGCGGGGGGGGCACGGTGAGGGACGTGCCGGGGGGGGGCGCCACGGGTCAGGGGAGTGCCAAAGGGATGTTCTGTGGCTCCGAAAAGCGCCACGGATGGTCCGGGAAGCGCTGAGGGCAAGGTTAGGGGGGCGCTGGGGGGAGCGCCGAAAAAAAAAAATTTTTTAACACTGAAAATAAACGATAAAATTGTCGCCTTCTATGTCATATCTTAGATTATCTTCTGTTGAGTTAAACAAATGTTATTTATCAATAATAATCCACATTTAAAAAGCAGGAGGGGGTGTTTTGAACACTTTGAAAATAAGTTATTTTTTCATTTAGAGATTGTCCTGGTCCTGGTTCCAAACTCGCCATCTCCCCTCGGCTCGTCAGTTGGAGAAGTAGAGGAAGTACACGTGGAGCTCCCAAACAATTCACTATGGGAGGATTAGCATCAAATTCCAGATAATATTGACGAATTTTTAGGTGTTTTTTTAAATGTAGATAATAACGCAGTTGAGCTGGGTAATGTAGATAATTCAGATTCAGACTTAGCATTGCTAAGTCCAATTACAATGCAGCTTTTGGATGTTGTTGTTGGTGGATGGAGGGGAACCCCTTCCCCCACATAGAAATTTAACTGTTCCCCAATTCAATCGACTGAAGGGGATTTCCAGGGACATCTTATTCAAAACCTTGGGGGAGGGGTCTTATCCCCTCGGAGGAGGGTGGTAAAACTCTCCCAGAGTTTCAGCTGTCCAACAGAATTTTAAATAATATAGTTGTTTTAACTGCAATGTTTGGGGACCTTTTTAATACACTTATGACGGGGAATTTTGTTTTTGATCCTTAAGAAATTGTACATAACTATGTAGACAAAATTCGTGCACTTCTGGAGAACCAGATTCAGCTGTGGGGAGGTAAGGATTCAATTAAGGTTTCCATTGTTTTAAAGGTTTTTTATTTGAATGAGGGAAAAAGTGAGGTTTACATGAGCGTGTACAGAGACTGTGTAGAAAGTAGCCTAGTGCCGAGAGCACAAGTGCTTGCAATTTGCTCTCTACAGTATAGAAATTATACTGTGAGAGTGGAAAAGAATGCAATGTCGTGTATATCCGACAAGGTCTATGTGCTCGAGAATGGTGTGACTGTCCTACCCCACGGCCACTATCGTATTTCAGATCGAGTTGAATGCATTGACTATCGCAATCAACTTGGTCTGGATAAATTAACCTAACCTGACACTAACCTCCACCCCAACCTGTTCATCTAACCCAATCACTAACCCCTCCTCAACTAACCCATAGCAGTGACGACAACTATTCTTTTTCGCACTGCAGTTCCCGGGGGGGGGTCCCGTCCCGCGGCTACCCAGGGGGAGGGGGTCCCGCCCGCGGCCGGCCGGCCTTCGGCCCCGCGGTCCCCAGGGGGGGGGCATCACCTTTAAAGTCATCAAGTTCAACTGTGCTACTAGCAATTTCCGAGTGTGTGTCTGTATTTTCTGTTGTATAAAAAGTGTTATTGTATAGAAAAGTGTTTAAGTTGACAAAAAAAAGTGTTGTACAGAAAAGTGTTGTTGATGATGGACAAAAAGTGTTTTTTTTGTACATAAAGTGTTTTTAAAGACAAAAAGTGCTTATTTATATAGTGTTATCATTGCCCTGTGTTGAACAAATAGAGTTTTCATGTTGACCATGAAATTTTGTTCTTGTTGAACAAGTGTTATTTTTATCGTTGTTCATGTTGACTGCAAGTGTTTTCATGCAGTGTCGAAATAAATGCTGCCATGAAATATTGTTTTTGTTGTTCTTGAATAGATAGATTCATGGGGAAAATTACTACTTATTCATTGAGCATATATGATTTACAGTTAGTTGCAGTCCGATTGTTGTCCCCAACAGCATATATCAATTTAAAACACCCTTCAGATCGTTTCTGTGTGGTCCCTCAATATCGGGGAAAACAACACTTTTAACTACAATAATTCAAAATTGCGATAAAATGTTTTTGGAAAAGCCGAAAAAAAATCTACTATTGCTATAGTATTTGGCAGGAGTCCTATGATAAAATAAAAGCTATTGCCACAACCATACCAATACAATTCATACGAGGACTTGATGTTTTCAATAGTATTGAACCGAACTCGTGGCTAATCATTGATGATTTGGCTGAATCCATTGAACAGGTCTCACAGGAAATGCTACAATTGTTCACCGTTCGCTCCCATCTTGAACGCATTTCCGTTACCCTAGTTCTACACAATCTGTTTCATCAGAGCAAATGTATGCGAACCCTTGCTTTGAATTGCACTGTCTATATTATCTATCGAGTCGTTAGGGATTATATCTAGCGCATAAATCTCAATAAGCAGATATACCCCGGCGCCCCTAAATTTCTGTTGTCAGCGTACACTCAGGCGACTGTCGCTTTTCGGAGCCACAGCGCATCCCTTTGGCGCATCCCTGACCCTTGGCGCATCCCCCCGGAACTTCTATCACCTTGCCCCCACAGCAATCCCCAGACCCCGCGGAGACTTCCAGGCGCCACGGCGCCCAGCCGGGTTCCAAATGCCCCAAAAAACCGGAATGTTCTGCGGCATAAGTCGTTTCACCTACTCCCCGTACAGGTTGTCTATGACCCCAAATGAGCCTAGATTATTTTTAATCTCGTGTCTGCTCTGTTTCCAAGCATATTCTCTGGGAAACAGTACAATTAAATTCGAGAACCGTTAATTCTTATTCAGGAATGTCTCTCCATCACTAAAATATTGGCAAGACTTTGTAAGATTGAAAGTTATTTTAAAATATCCTTGCGCAAATTATGGGGATCCATATGTGACAAATAGATAAATGTGAATAATCTCACTCAGTTCCTTCTCTTGAAACTATGTGATAATCAAATGTGAAAAATATGGGGATTTTGAGTTTCAAGGGCAGTGAGCATTAATAGAAATTACCTAAAAATATTCGCTTATGATATATCGAAGCTATAGCAAAGATTAGAAAAGAGCGGTTTCTTTGCAAAAAATTACATTTAGATATCTCCGAGGGAGGGGGAGCAGAGAAAAGAGTGGTTTCATTGTAAAAAATTACATTTAGATATCCCCGAGGGAGATAAATTTAAAACAATGGTTGGGGGGGGGGGTGAGGGGTTAATATCTCACAGAGATAAGTTTATATTGGGATTGAAATGAACTAAAAATTGGAAGAAATAGAAAGGTAGGAAAAATTGCTTACAGGTTTATATCCCGGCTGCACTTGGGCATCCGAAGGACCAGGTAGTGCATGCTGGAGGGCCACTTCCTGACCTTGCATAAGTGGGGCAGCTCTTGAAGGCCCAGGCAACGTATGATGGAAGGTGGACGGGCCGGCGGCGTTACATTCTTGTACAGATGATTGCACTTGTTTTGGAGGCTTCGGCCAGCTACCATATTGCCGGACAGTAGTCTTCGCATGGCCCGCATTATTAACCCTCGCTTTCTTGGAAGAAGGGGGCACGCATTCTTCACAATTTGCCTTAAAAAGAAGATAAAAAATTAGTATCTAAATAATTTGCCCCTTTTTTACAGAAAGAAAGTTATTAACTATAATTTTGTCTAGAAAAGGCATTTATCACTAAGAAAGCACAACGTAAAAAATTTCGTGAAATGTACTAATTGCATCCTTTTTTTAATCTGAGAATTACGACTCACTGAGCCATTCAAAAGCCGGCCTAGTTTGTATATTTATCACACCCCCAGAAAAAAAAACAGTCCACGGAAAATAACCCCCACGGAAAATATCCCTGAGAAAAGACATGGAAAAATATCCCCTCCCCCCACCGAAAGATATCGAATCCTTTTTAATCTGAGAATTACGACTCATTGTGCCGTTCAAAAAGCCGGCATAGTTTGTATATTTATCACACCACCAGAAAAAAAAACAGTCCAGGGAAAATAGCCCCCACGGAAAATATCCCGGAGACAAGACATGGACAAATATCCCCTCCCCCCCCATCGAAAGATATCGCGTCCTTTTGAATCTGAGAATTACGACTCACTGAGCCGTTCAAAAGCCGACCTAGTTTGTATATTTATCACACCTCCAGAAAAAAAAACACCCCGAGGAAAATAACTCCCACGGAAAATATCCCTGAGAAAAGACATGGAAAAATATCCCCTCCCCCCACCGAAAGATATGGTAAAAATGCTATTCAATTTACGCATAATAAAGCAATGTAACTTTTTCTTAAACTCACCCCCTTACTTTTCACGCGAAGAAACAGTTTGTTTTCACCTTACAATGATGGCGATAGAATTGAGGCATGGCCCCCTCTCCCTTTCACCAATGTCCTAAATATATTGTTAGATCTTAATTTGAAAATAACGTGATTTCATTGATTCTCCAAAAAGAGATTGTATATGCCTGCGCTTAATAAATTGCACTTGTCTGCATGAGACAGTTTTAATTTGACAGGAGAAAAACATCCCATTTTGATCTGAGAAACCTTTTACAGGAAGTGCTTTAAAAAGGGTGACTGCTAATTTTAACCACGCACTGGAGTCTTGTGTCAAATCGGAGCAAGCTAATAACAATAGAGCGATGGATGTCTCAGTTAGAGAAAAGATTACAATTGAGAAAAGTCAAACTTTAACGAAAAGAGAATTATTTCTTTTTGCGAGAATTTGGGGCTGTAAAATAATGGTGGGGAGGGGTTAGGTTTCGAGGGTAAAAGAATATATTTTATGTTTTCCATTGATTATAATGATGTTTGTATGGTTTGGGGGGGGGGGGGTTTACACGAATATAGTATAGGTTTACAACAGAAAAAAATTTTATTTTTAAAAAAAAAAAAATGAAAACAGAAATTAAATTGCTAATTGCGACTGCCAAGACTTCTAGAGAGTTAAATTTATCCATTTTTGTTTACACAGCGTCAAAATACTTTCTGATAATTGAATCACATTGCATGTCCGTTATATACGAAATCTCAAAGGGTTATTTGTTATGTAACGGGGAAACTATATGTAAGCAGGTCTCTGATTGGCTGAGAAGGAGGATGTATCCGACTCGCTGATTGGCTGAGAAGGAAACACGTGATCTAACTGTTTCCGGGAAAGTCATAACATTTGGCAAATTCTTGTTTTTTCATTCTCAGTGAGAAAACCATTAAACAGACATGAATTGCTGTTGACATCCATAAATGTGACAATGTTCCTGTTTTTCAAATTCTCACTGACAAAAACCATTAAACATCCATGAAAAACATCAAATAAATCGACCCACATACATAACCATCCATGAAAACATACATAAATGTGACAAAATTCCTGTTTTTCAAATTCTCACTGACAAAAACCATAAACCACGTGGTTCTCGTGTCAATATATGGTGTTAAAAAAGTTGTAGGTGGCAGCAGGGGTGACTCGTGGGGCTGGTACCCCCTCCTCTACTAATGTTAACATATAGTATTGGTTATTGGGAAGTATACAGAAGTTTTCAGGAGGTTTTTTTTCTGGTAGTGGGAGGGGAGGATGGGTCGGGGGTTATGTTGGAGGATCTGTTCATGAAGGAAGTTTTCTTGGGGGAAGGGAAATTGCCATGAAGGGGGCGCCGGACTTGCCAGCATTTTTTATTGGTTATTGGGAAGTATACCATCATTTTCAGGAAGAATTTTTTCTGGAGGGGGGGGGGCTAGAGGAGGGGGTTACTCTGGAAAATATTTCCTTGGAGGATGTTTCTTTGGGGTAAGGGACATTTCTATGAAGGGGACCTGGATTTCCAAGCATTATTTAAAAAACGATCAGAGATTAAATAAAAAAAACCCAAGTTTTTTGAACTGAAATGTAAGAAGGAATATTAGAACTTAAAACGAACAGAAATTATAACTTATGTGAGGAGGTTCTCCCCCAAGTCAATACCTCGCTCTTTACGCTACAGTTTTTTTAGTGCTTTCAAAAGAGCTATCTATTCTAATTAAACGTCCTTTGTGATTCAGGGGTTTGTGAATCAAAATTTTTTCTAACTTTTAAAGTAAAGAGCGTGGTATTGACTAAGGGAGAACCCCCTCATATACGTAATAACATATACGTAATAAAAAAAAACAATAAGAAAACAAGCGATACGGCTCACTAGTAATCGAAACTTTTAAAAACGGAATTTTGATGTCAATAAATGTATCAAAAGAATGTGTTTATAATGCTGATTCTAAATATATAAATTTTATTAAGTTTAGTATTACTCATCAAAGGCTACGAGCCTGAGAAAATTTACTCGATTTTTTAAAGAGGGGGAAACATCCCCTACAAGTGAAAGAATTTTAATGAAAATCACACCGTCAGATTCAGCGTATCAGAAAACCCTATTACATAGGTTTCAAGCTCATATCTGCAAAAATCTGCAACTTTGTATTTTTTGCCAGAAGAAAAATATACGAATATAGAAGTTAGTTACGTAAGTTAATTTGTAAAGACATCCATTTAGCAAAATATAAGTAAAATTTTTATTCAAATAAAAGCTTCATTAACTAAAAAACGATCAGAAATTAAATTAAAAAAACAAGTTTTTAAACTGAAAGTAAGGAGCGACATTAAAACTTAAAACGAACAGAAATCATTCCGTATATGAAAGGGGCTGTCCCCTCCTCAACGTCTCGCTCTTTACGTTTAAAGTTTGACTCTGTCTCACAACTTTATTTTTTAAAACGATAAAAAACTTTAGCATAAAGAGCGAGGCGTTGAGAAGAGGACAGCCTCTTTCATATACGGAATAATTTCTGTTCGTTTTAAGTTTTAATGTCGCTCCTTACTTTCAGTTTAAAAAACTTGTTTTTTTTATTTAATTTAAAGTAAAAGCCCTGCTACTCCTAAGTCTAGGCACCTTCCCTGCTTATGTCTTAATCCCCCAACCAAGAACAAAAGCTTTCCTTGTTGTTTGCCCCAATGAGAGTTAAGATTAATATTATCTAAAGTTATGAAGCAAACTTTTGTTCTAGGTAATGCAGGTGTTTGTACAAGGGAGGAAAGACAAGTTTGTTCTTGAAGGGGAAAAATTTGCCTAACTGCCTTTGGAGAAAATGGCCGTTTTATCATATGAGTGCACTTGCCAATTTCCTTTGATTTAAAAACTGGAATCTTGAAAATATGGTAACGTTATGTCTGATAGCACATAATTGTCATCAATTGTTAGTTAACATTCCAATTTCAATGAATTTCTTTCAAACTTGATGTTGCAATAGCCCTGCATCCCCAGGGTTCCCCAAAAACCCTGGCTGTTTTCGTCTTCTCCTGGCTGTTTTCAAAATATGCCTTAAGTTTTTACATTTACTATAATAACAATTATCATTGTGAATCAGTGTCAGATGAAAAACCCTAAATAGGGTTTTTGACCACATTGTATCCTATAGTGTACTTTTATTTCAATCCTACGCCATTCTTGAGGGTTTTAGGCCCTGATTCGAAATTACCACAAATAGTTTTTCGCGAAGAACTTTTACTTTTAAGATGAACTGAAACAGTAGTTACTATTCCTGATTCAATGTCAGATGGATAATTTTTTCTCATTTGACAGTTTATTTTTTTTTTAAACACAGTTTTTAACTTTTGACTACTATGGAATGTGGTGGTCTCTTTACTAGGTTGCAGCTAATGCTGCAACCATTATAACCATCATTGCCATCCAAATTACTTAGTATTTAGAGACATATATTCAAGAGAAAAGCAATTAAACTCTCCATGTAACGTTCAAATACTTATGAAAGACTGTAACTATTGACCGTTGACTATTGAAATATTGAACTATTGAAATAAAGATTTTAGAAATTTCTTTTAAAGTAAATCATATATTCTAGAAGAAATTTCCACAAATGTGTGATTAAAAATCACCAATAATATATCTTTCCCGCTAAGTCTTTGGTAGACTCTTTCTAAAATTTTCTACAATGATGTAAAACGAATTCAGACAGCAAGCTGTTATGATTGAATGTTAGTTTTATTAATAAGTTTACATGGATCCAGAACTAACATTTTTTGTTGTTGTTGCATCCCCAGCTCCACCTTCGTTGCCTCTCCAAACAATAGTGGAAGCAATATTCAATTTTCTTTTCTTTGGACCACAGTTTATAGAATTAGTCTATAACCACAGTCTATAAACTGTGCTTTGGACCAATAACTATGGTCACACTGGTCTTCAATTTAATTCAATTCTTATTTAGTGGCTTTGGAAGAAAAAGGTCATTCAATAGCCATTTGTTGTCTGTGAATAAAGACCATAATTTTTTGAAATTTCTTATCAAAATCAGAGAAAATGAATTTTTCACCAGTATTTTTGAAAAATTAGGAAGCACAAACGACTGGCAAGAACTGGAATAACATAAAAGCTGGATTATTGAAAACGAAGGTACCTTAGTGTTATCTGAAAGCATAGCCTTTATATTGTCTGCTATTTATTGAATTCCTTTTTAATTTATTTAAGTGATTAAATTTCTTAACAGAAGTTTGCCTCTGTACCCGATTAGACCTAACTCTCTACCAAATACAAATTTCTAGGTTTATATAAGAAAAATGTTTCTTTTAATGTCTACCGTGCTAAATTTTTTAATTATTAAAGTATCTGAAGTAAATAAATTAGTTAGGAAAATATATATTTTTTTTCCGTTTGGAACACATGCAGCAAGTTCTTCCTTTCTTATCTGAATAACCAAATACAGATTAACCAGATACATTACGCCAATATGAACATAAATAACTAGCAACATCATTGTTAACTCTCTATCTTTTTTATATGGATCTGAATAAAGATAAAAAATTCTAAAACTGAAGTATAGCAAAGAATTAATTTTCATATTTTTTTCTGACAGTCAGGGATGAATGTAGGAAGAAAGAAGGGAAAAAATCTGGCATCGTTTTATTCAAGATATTTTGAAAAGTATCAATTTTGTCAAGCAACTACCAACTGATATAATAAATCAAATGCTGATAATAAGTATGAAAGAATAGCAACTATGAAGACAGAACCAAAATAGAGGTCCGTTTCTGTGGAATTTTGCGGCAACTGAAGTATAACTAAAATCTATATATTTTTCCTCGAAAAAAAGGATAATGTGGGACGGAAAAGCACTTTCTATTTTTTGCATAAATGACATGAGAGACAACCTTTCGAGCCATTTGCAAAATATTACTGATGACGCCACGAAATACGTTGTTACCCGATGAGATAAAGACCTAATCCAAGCCTTCCTACCTCTACAAATTAAGCTTTTGGAAATTGAAGAGTTGTCCATTGTCTGAAAGGCCAGTTTCAATACATCAAAAATAAAGGAACTGATTCTTTCACGATCACGAGTAAAATATATACACCCCAAATTCATATTTATAAGCGAAGCAATAGAGATTTAGGAATCCACTTGCCCACAAATTTTCTTGAAAAACTAACTTCGATAGGATGTGAGTCTTCTGTGCTAATAAGCTGGGGATTACCCTTTGCTGCAAAAGCCATCCGCCACTCAACTTGATATAAGGTTCTATAACTTTTAAAGGGGCTTTTCCCCTTTTTTCGAAAATCAGCCAAATTTTTTTCAGGCGCGTAACTTTTGATGGGTAAGACTAAAATTGATGAAACTTATATATTTGAAATCAACATTAAAATCTGATTCTTTTGATGTATCTTTTGGTATCAAAATTCCGTTTTCTAGAGTTTCGGTTACCATTGAGCCGGGTCGCTCCTTACTTACAGTTCGTTACCACGAACTGTTTGATAGTCTTTTCAGGGAAAAAGATAATAATACTTTAAATCTTTTCGCTTTTTAAGACTTTATAGTCTTGCCTGCTATTTGTATGCTGGAGAAAAATTTTCAGCAATTTTTAACAACATACACCCTTTTTAAAACCATATCCTAAATGGTACAGTTTGATTTTGCTTCAAATCTTCACAAGTTAACCTGAAATGGAATTTTTAAAACCATTAGAAGAACAATAGTTTTACTTGACAGTATATGTAGACCTATGCTCTTTGGATTTGCTCGAATTCCAAGAGTAGAAGCGGGAGGGTGGGCGTGGGAGGGTGGGAGTGGAAGGGGGTTAGTGGTTCTCAAATTACTTTCGACTATTAAAAAGGGCATCAGCCCTTTCTGTTTTCAATCGAATGAGCCCTTTTCGAAGTTCCCACGACAACTCCTTTAATACGAAGTGCCCTGGTTTAAACAACAACAACAACAAAAAATAATACATTATACCCACTTCGATCTTCACTATAAGATTGTCAAGCCTTCCAATCACTTTCGACTATTAAACAGGGCACTAGGCCTTTTGATTTCCAATCGAATGAGCCCTTTTGGAAACGACAACGCTTTCTATTAACACCTTATATGCCCTCAGGGCATAGATTACAACCCTTTCCCTAAGGTCTCTTAGGGTGGTGGTCATCCTCTAAGACCAAATTTCCAGAACTTTTAACTACGTTATAATATGGCTATCTCAAAATTTTGATTGGATGTGTTTGGGGAAATGGTGGGCGTGAGAGGGGTGGTGGTCGCTCTCCATTCACTTTCAACTATTAAAAATAGCCCTAGCCCTTTCAATTTCCTATTAAATGAGCCCTTTTGAAGTTTCTATGACAAAACTTTCAATAAAAATCTTATATCCCTCCAGGTCATAACTTACAACCCTTGCCCTGAGTGCTGGGGGGGGGTGTCACTCTCAAATACCTAACTTCAAGAGCTTTCTACTACGTTGAACAAAATGGCTATCTGAAAATTTTAATTGGATGTGTTTGGACGAATGGTGGGCGCGAGAGAGGGGTTAGTTACCCTCCAATCACTTTCGACTATTACAAAGGGCACCAGCCCTCTCAATTTCGAATTTAATGAGCCCCTTTTGAAGTTTTACGACAACTCTATCACTAAAAAACTCATATGTCCCAAGAATCGAGATTGCAGCCTTGGACACTTAGGCTCTGGGAGGTTTGTCTTCGTCAAATATACATAATTTTCCGAAGTTCCAATTGCGTTTCACAAACTGGCTCTCTCTAAACTATTATTAACTGTGTATGTGGAGACAGTGTGCGAATGTATGGGGTTAACGACTCTGTGCCCACTTTCGACTATTAAAAGGGAAATTTCAATTTCCAATCAAATGAGCCCTTTTTGAAATTTCTATAACAACTTTCGGCATAAACTTTATATACCCCAAGGCCATAACTTACAACCCTTGCACTGAGGGCTGTGAGGCGGTTATCATCCTAAAAGACCTAATTTCATGAACTTTCAACTACGTTGAACAAAATGGATATCTCAAAATGTTGATTGGATGTGTTTGAAAAAATGGTGGGCGTGAGAGGGGCGTTAGTCGCTCTCCAATCACTTACAACTATTAAAAAAGGCACTAGTTCTTTTAATTTCCAATTGAATGAGCCCTTTTGAAGTTTCTACGCTTTCAATAAAAACCTTATACGCAACAGGGCATAACTTACAACCCTTGCCCTGAGGGCTGTGGAGGGAGGGGTTGTCATCCTTATTGACCTAATTTCCAAAACTTTCAACTAAGTTGAATAAAATGGCTATCTAAAATATTGATTGGATGTGTTTGGAGAAAAGATGGGCGTGATAGGGGGGGGTTAGTTGCCTTCAAATCACTTTCGACTATTAAAAAGGGCACTAGCTCTTTAAATTTCCAATCGAATGATTGGAAATTGATGGACGTGATAGGGGGGGGGGTTAGTTGCCCTCAAATCACTTTCGAGACTATTCAAAAGGGTACCACCCCTTTAAATTTCCAATCAAATGAGCCTTTTTTCAAGTTTTTTCGACGAAGATTTCAATAAAAAAAACTCGTATGCGCGCAGGGAATAACTAATAACCCTTGCCCTGAAGACTGTGAGGGGAGTGTCCTGCTCAAAGGTATAATTTCCTGAACTTTGAACTGCGTGGAACAAAATGGCTATCTCAAAATTTTATTGGGTGTGTTTGGAGAAACGGTGGACGTGGAAGGGGTGTTAGTTTCTTTCCAATCACTTTCGACTATTAAAAAATGGACTAGCCATTTCAATATCCAATCGATTGAGCCCTTTTTGAAGTTTCTATGACAAAGCGTTATATAAAAACCTTATATGCCCTCTGGGCATAATTTACAACCTTTGCCCTGAGGGCTGTGGGGGACGGGGGTTGTCATCCTCAAAGATCTGAGTTCCAGAACTTAAAACTACGTTGAATAAAATGGCTATCTCAAAGTTTTGAATAGATGTGTTTGGGGAAAAGGTGGGCGTGAGAGGCGGGTTAGTTGCCCTCTAATCACTTTTCGACTATTTAAAAGGGCACTAGCCCTTTGAATTTCCAATTGAATAAGCCTTTTTTAAAGTTTCTACGACAAACCCTTCTATAAGAAACCTTATATGCCCCCAGGGCATAACTTACAACCCTTGCCCTAAGGGGGACTGTCCTCAAAAACATAATTTCTATCTGGAAACCAACTACGCTGAAAATAATGGCTATCTCAAAATTTTGATTGGATGTGTTATGGGAATTGGTGGGCATGGAAGGGGTATTAGTCACCTTCCAATCACTTTCAACTATTAAAAAGGGCACAAGCCACTCTAATTTCCAATTGAATGAGAGCTTTTCGAAGTTTCTATGACAACCTCTTCAATACGAAGTGCCCTGCTCTAAAGGAAAAAATTAATAAATAATAAATTGTGCCAACATCGTTCTTATATACCCCCAGGGCATAACTTAAAACCCTTGCCCTGAGGACTGTGGGGGAGTGTCCTCCTCTTTACTTAGTCCCCGTTTCTTGTCTCGTTATCGAGTGTCCCCGTTCTTTACTTATGCAGCCCGATCGCACTGCCTATGATTTATACAACAACTTTCTATATAAACCTTATATGCCCCCACGGCATAACTTACAACCCTTGCACTGAGGGCTCTGAGGGGGTTATCATCCTAAAAGACCTAATTTCCAGAACGTTCAACTACGTTGAACAAAATGGATATCTCAAAATTTTCCAATCACTTTTAACTGTTAAAATAGGAACTAGCCCTGTCAATCTCCAATTGAATGAGCACTTTTGAAGTTTCTACGACAAAGATTTCAATAGAAACTTTATATGCCCCTGGGCATAACTTACAACCCTTGCACTGTGGGCTCTGAGGGGGTTATCATCCTAAAAGACCTAATTTCCAGAACTTTCAACTACGTTGAACAAAATGGATATATCGGAATTTTAATTCGATGTGTTTGGGAAAATGGTAGGCGTAAGAGGGGTGTTAGTCACTATCCAAACACTTTCAACTATTAAAAAAGGCACTAGCCCTTTCAATTTCCATTTGAATGAGCCCTTTTGAAGTTTCTACGACAACGCTTTCAATAAAAACTTTACATACCCCCAGGGCATAACTTACAACCCTTGCCCTGAGGGCTGTGGGGGGAGGAGATATCATTCTTAAAGACCTGATTTCCAAAACTTTCAACTACGTTGAATAAAATGGCTATCTCAAAATTTTTATAAGATGTGTTTGGGGAAAAGGTGGGCGTGAGAGGGGGGTTAGTTGCCCTCAAATCACTTTTGACTATTAAAAAGGTTACTAGCCCTTTGAATTTCCAATCGAATGATTCTGTTTTGATGTTTCTACGAAAACACCTTCTATAAAAACCTTATATGCCCCCAGGGCATTACTTAAAAACCTTGCCATGAGGGTTGTGTGGGAGTGTCCTCCTCAAAAACATATTTTCTATCTGAAAATCAACTACGCTGAACAAAATGGCTATCTCAAAAATTTGTTTGGATGTGTTTGGGGGAATTATGGGCCTGGGGGGGAGGGGGGGCTAGTTACCTTCCAATCACTTTCGACTATTAAAAAGGGCACTAGCCAGTCCAATTTCCAATCGAATGAGCCCTTTTCGAAGTTTCTACGACAAATCCTTCGATACGAAGTGCCCGGGTATGAAGAACCAAAAAACAACACATTGTGCCCACATCGTTCTTTACTTAGGCAGCGCTAGCGCGCTGCTTATGATATAGGGTTACCAAAACTCAATTTTTTTAGTTTTGGTGTGTATTAGCAATTAATGTGGGTTTAAGTTATGTGTTCAATTTAATCAAAATAAATACCGGCTAAATAATAATACTTCTTTAAATAGGGATTTGGAGGGCATTCACTCAATGCTTTATGCATAAATATAATTTAAAACGATTTGGAAAATCACATAACCAGTAGTCACTACCACTGAACTTGTTACTAAAATACCTTTGAGGTTAGCTGCCAGAAAGGCAAGAAAGGCTTTGAAAGTGTGGTATTAATAATTTTTATTTCACTTAAATGAATTATTTGTTTCACCTCGTTTTATGTATCCGTCATGGTTGAACTTCGTGGAAGCAAGGATTCTTGGACGGTTTGAAGTTTTTAAGTTTTAATTTGTAGGTGGTATTTTAATATGATATTTTTTTATATTTATATGTGTTTTGTTTATAATAGCCCCGGAAACTAAAGTTGAAATACTCATTTGAGGTCTGAGCAAGTTATACTGTCTTTTAAAAAATTACAATTTTTTATAAGTTGTTTTTGTGTTTAAAAGTAAAATATTCCAATTGGCTGTGAGGAAAGTTAAACGCATATTTCTTTTAAATTTAAACAATGTATTTCAACAAAAATGTTCCCCAGCATACGCAAAAGATTACTTTATCACAATAATTCCTCAAAATATCTTATCAAAACACATAATACAAAGAAGTAAGAGGCAAGAGGATTGTACAAATAATCAATTTCTATAATGAATATTTAAAAGTTAAAATAGTTTGGATGGTAAAATTTTGTTGTTAATAATTTCCTAGCTTAGAAAATCATATGCATAGCAGTATAAGTTATCTTACTTGTTAATTGGATTTTTTTTTACAAATGTAATTCATTCATAATATCTGTAGAGCTGCATCATAAGCGTCGAATGACACCCAATTATATTATTGTTCTTTTTTAGAGTTATTTATTTTTTATTTGCGAATTTGATTTAACTGGTAAATAAGTTACAAAAAAAAACTTGGACAAGTTTGTAATACTTTCTTGTCCTACTTGAATCTAGTCCTTTTAGGTGCTGAAATCTTGCACTGGACTAGACAGGATTCTACCTTACAAGTTTTCCAAACTGGTTAGCAATCATGAAGCTCCAGTGAATATAAAGGTGGGTTCGTTTGCTAAATTCCAGAACCCGGGAAGTTTTTCTGTCATTAAGGCTTTATAACGTGCAAGCGAACGTAACTCGACTTGTGGTGGTTTTACCAAAAAATGAATTTATATGATTTCCTTCACAAAAACGGAGTTTTTTGGAATCTATTCGTTTTAGGATTTTTAAGCAGCCAAGGTATGCGTAAAAATTTTCTTGTTAGTTTATCTTTCTTTGATATTTTGTCCATTTGGTATTTAGTGCGGCGGTCTTATCGTCTAGAAATGGTCTTTGAATCTCTAGATAAATTCTGTAAGAATAATCAAATATTTAAAAAATGGCCAGTAAAGAACTCCGGGGTCCTCAAGCAATGGCAAAAAGAGTAGTATATCGCATTAAAACATAGATTAAAATTGAGTTTCCATGAAAAATTTTTCTAAGCAACAACTATACCCGCATCAAAAAATTGCTGATGAGATTAATAAAAAAAAATCTGAATTACAACGAGTATATCCGTTTCCAAAGACAGGGTTTTCTTATTTTTTTATTAAAATGAATGAGCAAAAACATTTGAAGTGTAAACGGTTCAAAATAAAAACTAATTTAATGTAAAACACAGTACACAGTATAAACACAGTATAAAACAATGTAAAACAGTATCCAGTAATTGCGATTTCAAAGCAAAAGCTAGGCTTTCGTGAATGTGATAGGAAAGAGTGTGTTTTGAACGGGAGCAAGGCAAACTTAAGGCATTTAGTTCTTTTGCAAGCATGACCAATTGGTTCAACTGAAACAAGTAGTAAGAATTTCGTGTGTGTTTCTGGGGGGGGGATTTTTAGAACTTTAGACGGCTATGGTATGCAAGCCATTTCAGATAACCAAACTAAAAAAAAAACTTTTTCAGCGAAAGGTAAAGGTTTCAGAGTGTAACTTAAGCGAGGCGAAAATGAGTCATATAGGAAGATAAACTTGAAATGAACAAAATTACTATGAAACAAGAAAGCAAGTGAATAAAAATTACAAAGGACATTTAGTTGAAATATTTTCGATGCAAAAATAGAAAACGAAATACAATTAGTATTCAATAAAGTACAAACGACATTTTAGCCTTTACAGGGGGAAAAGGGAAGAGAAAAGGTATATTGTTAGTAGGGCTAGGGATGGTGATTTTACACACTATTTAACAAGAATTTTTTAAATTTTTTAGGCTGCATTCTCTCATTAAAGAATTTTACCCCAGTTTTATATTTTAAGTAAGGTTATTCAAATAAATATAACTAGTAGGCCTACAAATAAATTTCTAAGCTTCTAGAGCTATTACCCAAAGAACCCCTAAGTATTATGAAGTTAGAGTTTCAGAAGAGGATTTAAGCCCCAAGACTCCTTTTCAAACCATTTATTGAACAGAATATAAAAAATCAGACATATTTTAGCTTGTCACAATGAAACGTGCTAGATATATGTTTAAAGATGTGTATATAGAGCTTTTAAGATTAAATGGTCTGATAAAAAAAATGGGAGACCTTTTCCTTTCTCCCAGACCCATAAACTGCCTTCAGGGGGCACAATTTTCTTATATTGCTGTTTTATTAAAATCAATATTTATAGATCAGTTGCTCTGTGAGACAACAGGACAAAGATTGAATCGGTTGTGTGGCCACTAATTCCAGAACTCATCACTTTGTTTATTATAAAATATGAGCTTTTAATTCCACCTATTCGGGTATTTACTTTTTCAGTAGGGTTTTAGTCCTCCCCCCTTAACATAATCGGCAGGTCTAATGCGAATTAAAAAAAGCAAAGGAACATTATATTTTTGGGAGACAACAATACAGTCCCGACATTTCACGCAGTTTCTGATAAGATTTAACAACTAATTGAGAAATTAAAATACATTTGTTGGGACATAGATCTACGCAGGTAATCAGTGCGATTTCTGTCTTGTCAAAAAAAGATTAATTTCAGCAAAAAAACTTCGTTTTTCATGTTGCCATCGCAAATGAGCCTGAATTTTAAAATTTGAAAGCTATGTGTTGATTTCCATGTATGTTTGGCAATTTCGATAAAGTGTCAATTACATTTAACAATTATAAATCATGGTTGATTGCTGCCGAGAAGTTCCGTCAATAAATTGCTAAGTCCCCATCATTCAGGTCGTATTGACATGACAGAAACAGGTCCAGTTCGTTTTTTATTGTGAAATGGTGTTTTTTAGGAATATCCAGCTTTTCTTGTGAGCTAAAAAAAAACATAGAACTACCGTCCTATTACACTGGAAGATTCAACGAGGTTAAAGACATCAGCCTCTACTAAGATTGCATTATACGAATGAATCCTTCTAAATATCGGCTCTATATCAATTAGGTATAAAAAACTAGACCTACTGAATATCCACCAACCTTGGCCATACACTTAAAAAAACACTAAAAGAAGCATTGTAATGTTTTATTAGAAATTTAAAATTTAATACTTTTTTAATTTCATTTACAAGGTTTTTCAATTTAATTTAAAATGATGTTTTTTTTACAAATTCGGTTGGTCTGACAGTCAGTCAGTCAAAAGCCTACGAAACAGTCCGTCAGTATCAGCTAGGCCTATCCTTTATCATAAACATAGAAGAAAACAACTTAAAGCTTTATAATATTTTTGTGAATATTTCAATTTCAGTGTTTTTTTTCTTGTTTTTTGTTGTTGTTGGCCTACTTGTAGCCCCGACTACTCAAGTTGTACGTTCATTATTGCATTATAGAACCAGTTTTTCCTTTAGCTTCTTTCAGCTTAGCATCAAACAAGACAAAGAGGAGTGACAGAATAGATGGGAAATATTTAATTTGGGCTATATATTTGCTTAGTATGGGGGGGGGGGAGTAAAATATTTTGACATTAAAATAAAAGTTCAAAATAGGGATAAAATCTCTTTTAACCGACAGTGTATAGAAATTCACAAAATACTATATATTTCGGTCACATATACAATGACCGTCATTAGTAGTAAAACTAAACTAAAACAGTTTAAAACAAAAATTTGTATACGAAATCAAATAAAACTACATATTGTTTAATTCTCTAATTCTTTTCAAAGCAAAGGCGGAAGCTAGCCTCTTTGACCTTCTTGGATTTGGTTCATTTGCGTTCAATAATATAACATTTGGACGGAGGTCAACTACATTGGGTGAATTGAACTTTACTCTGTCAGATTTTAATAAATCATCATAGATAAGATTCAGCCCAAACTCACCTGTGTCCCGATAAGAAGCAATAGGATCTTCTTTATTTCAAGAGTTTTACGAAAATTTTGCTTTAAACCCCGATCCCTAGAAATCAAAGAGACATTCTCGAACAAAGTAAAATTGTCTGGAAAATTGAAAATATGTTCTGAAAGGGCTTAAGTAAAATCTTCAGACTTAGAATCTTGCTTTCAAACCGAATAAATAGAATCTTTATACTGTAATAATCTCATTTCCAAATTCTGGTTATTACGTCCCAGCTTCCGCAAGTTCATGGGATCTGATATTCCCCACTTTGTTGCTCCAATGAAGTTAGATCCTTCCCAGAATTTAGAAAACTACCCAAAGTATTAATACTCTTCAAAGCTACCCTTAGACCATTATTTTGTAAAGTTCTTTTAAGTTTTTCACTTAGCCTGGGTACATATGGTAAGGAACAAAAAATATCCTTCTCCCTAGTTGTCTCCAAGACTTCCTAAGAAATCTCTTGAAATCTTTTTCTTCGTTTTTGAAAGAGTCTGGTTAATTAACCACTCTGGGTACATGTTGCTTATTAGTATTTTTCTTAGAAAAGACAACTCTTAAAAAAAAAATTTCAGAGCAAATACTAAGGATCCGGTCAGTTAAAGAAATGATCAAACCAATTTTTACTTGGCAAGTGTGACCGGAACTATAAGACAAAAATCTATTGTTATTTGTCGATTTTCTGTAATTTCAAAATCCAGACTGTTTTATTTTATTAGGATTGAACGTCAGAGAAACAGGTTCTACTTATATGGAGAATATTAGGTTGGGACCATATCATACAAGTACCTTTTTTTCAAATACAATACTTTTAAATTATAGTATTATTACAATACATTTGTGAAAAAAATAATTTGACCTTTTTTCCATCTTTCTTGTGTTAGTACGAGACAAAAGAAAGAAGAGTTCTTTAAAATTAAGGTTCAAGACTGACAAAGATAACTTTTTCAATATCAAGCAGAAAGAAAAGAAAGAAAGAATATTTATTTGTGCGATTGGTCACATAACAAATTGCACTAATACAGTTTAATATGGTCATCCTTACCCTTAGTCTCTTGCTTGAATTGCTTAACTTAGGTCTATTGCCGGGCGCTGCTCGGCGCGGAGAGAGATGTCTACCTCCTCCATCCGCTTTGGTTCTGTGCGAGCGTATGTGTTTCGCTCGGTCTGATGTTTGCCATCGCCAGAAACTCAGACAGGCTGTTGGACCATCGTTTCTTCGGTCAGCCGTGAAGTCGCTTCCAACCGGCTTCCATAGGGTCAAAGTAAAAAATTGTCTTTGCAGATAAGTGCAGGGGCATTCGAAGCAGGTGTCCGAATCATCGTAAGGTACGCTTTGCTGCTTTTATAGAAAACCGAGACTGCTTGGTGAGCTGCAGCAGTTTCTCATTATTCATGAAATCAAACCACTTTAGACCTTCAATCCTTCTTAGGCTCTTCGTCTGGAAACATCGATGACTTTTAGTGTTGCGGTTGATGCATGCCATGTTTCAGCTCCATAAAGCATTACAGAACTAACGGTTTTCACCAAAGGTGAAACTAAAGGTTGGCCTGTGAAGAAAAAGGCAAAACTAAAGAGTTTACATTAAAATCGTTTTGAAGCCAAAGATTGCCTGATGTGGACTAAATATTCTACTTTTAGAAGAATAAGTTTTCTTCGGTAAACCAGACTGTATTGAGCCAAGAAAAATCCTATCCCAATTTCCTTTTATTCTTCGAGGAATGTGATCCACCTACCCTCCAGAACCTTTTCATTTTAGGACTTCATCCAAGGGCTAGGTTTAAGTCAGTGGTTTCCATTCTGCATTTTACCAGGTCTCCCTTAAAAATGTTTCATCGGATGATGCCTCCCTTCCATTTTAGGAAATAATATAGACACAAAAAATTGTAGTACTACAAGATTTATTATGACAAACTCTTACAAACAAGGAAAACGAATAACAACTTTATATTGTTGTCTTTTAATGAGTTCGATCTGCTTGCCTTTAATTAGCACAAAGTTTGTGTACTCTTGCTGTCCATAATGAGATGACTGCAAGCTTCTTTTCTATAAGCAAACCAACACGATATTTTGGTTTTATTTCAGCTAATACAGAAAATCCTGTTTTTTATAAATAAAATTTTGTGAAAGGCATCAATGCTTTATAAACTTTATTGGACAAAATATTATAGGTACTGTTTTGCTTAATGGTACGCAACGGCTATAGACAGTCAAATGAATGCAGTGATGGAGACCCGTAAGCGGGTAATTGTTATCTAAATTGATCGGAGAGCGTGGTTTCTCATTGAAATTACAATATTTAAACTGTTGTTTTGGGGGGTTTAGGGGCGGGGAAGGTACCTAGGTTATGTTACATATTTAATATATGCTATGCTTTACCCCCCCCCCCTAAGGTTCAAATATATACCCAAATTTGTTTCTAAAGTATTATATATACATTCTATTTTATATTTTTGATTAGCATTAACCAAACTTGACTTCTTTAGTGTATACCATTAAGCGGAACAGTGCCATATTACGTTCACTTTAATATCCAGCCAAAACTGAATTAGAGATACGCTCTAAAAATGTTATATGAAACACTTATCACAGGCTAATTAAATAAAGTTTTCTTTCTAATCACTTGTTAAGTTAAATTTGTTATCTTCTTTGTCAATAGATGGATCATACATCCACGCATATTTTGTAAAATAAAGATCATGAAAATAATTTAATAAATCAATTAACAACAACTGCAGCTTGGCCTACAACTGCAGCTTCACCCACGACTGCAGCTGTCTAGTGCCGTCTCAACACTCTTTAATCAAAGTGACTTCACACAATCGAGGGAATCCGATGGACAGACTTTGTCAGCAACGACCGCGTACGAAGTATGACTTCCTAGTCACCTTTGTCACACCTGGTTGCCGAGCGGACACTTGGTTGGTTTGGACATATTTTGTGATTGCCTGCCGACACTCCGGCTCGTATTCTTTTCGACTTTGACCCTACCAGTAGTGGCTGAAAGAGTCCATGAGGAAGACCCAAGTTTCGGCAGAGTTATAGTCTCGGGAATTTCCTTGACCGAGCTGGAACTTTGCTGTCTGATGCAGAGGCCCTAGCTACAGACCACCCCGCGTGAAGAAGGCTGACGACGCTCTCAACGCCATCCCGGCATGAGGATTGAGTAAGTAATTAACAAAGCATCCAAGTGTTCAACAAATGTATTTTTGTTTGCTATTTGTTATCGTGAGTGCGCAAATTTAAAAGAGAAAGCATATCAAACTTGTTTTTTTTTTCTTCTAAATTTTCCTTTCATGGCTCATTTTTTATGAATGCTGTCACGTTATCTTTTCTAATCAACAAATGTATCTTTGGCCCTTACAGATATATTCAAAAAGCTTAATTTTCCTAAAATATTCACCAAACATGTCAGTTTGATAATAAAATTACCTCCCAAAACATACTTGCGTTCTAGTTTTCATTTTTTCGATAAAAATTGCAATTTACACTTTGAGTATCCTCTGAATCGCTTTGGCCCAAAAGAGCCAGCATTCTTCGCAATAGCACAAAAAGAAGGTGTAAATAATGAGCTCCCATATTGTCACGCAGCTTTGATCTCACTTATAATTTACTGTTTTTCATGTAGTTTATAGCTTACGTTACTTCTGTAGAAACGTCTTTAAGTTCCACACTCATATTTTTTTTTATACTGGATGTGGTGTGGAAATTACTGGATTTGGCTTTGCCAGGAATGAGTTTGACAAAAAAAATATATCTTCAGTTATCTTAATCTCTTCAACACATCGAAAATATCCAATTAAACATAGTTTTTAGCTTCGTCAGTTTCTTCTTCTACTTGTAATGTGAATTTTGTAGTGCGTATCCAAGAGACTAATTAATCGCAATGATCATCTAATTCATCGTCCTGGAAGGAGTGTTCAGCAGCATCGCAAAGGGATTAATTTTTAACTTTCATTATATTGTTTGTCAATCCTGACTAATGTTCGTGCCTCCCCTTTGACTAGCCCCTCCCTATGGAGGTGTGCCTCCTAATTTGGAAAACACTGGTATAAGCACCTGTGACTTAATATAGGTCAAAACAAATTAAAAGAAATTAAACTTGGATAAAAATAATAGAAAAAGTAAAAATCCATGAGATTAGACAAAAGAAGGTCAAAATAAAGCCACAGAGATTCGTATACCTAGTAAAAATAATTTTAAATGACCCAGACTAGCTTTCAAGCCTCCTGTATCAAGTCCCATTTAAAAAAAAAAATTTTATTGTTTTTTAGCTCAGATTCTTTTTAATTTGCAGATTATCGGCCCCACCCCGAAAAGTTTTTTAGTATATTTTGTTTGGCATAGTGAAATCTTTTTTGCCCTCCTTCAAATAAATGTTAGCTTGATTAGAGACAAATAATGCTAAAGTTAAAAAATTCTTTTTTCTGAGCCCCACCCTCAAACAACCTTCAACGTACAAATTTAAAGTCGCCTTGACATAAGAGACATATTGTCGTAAGGCTTAAGTTGATCGACCAAGCTTATCTACCCTTGATTATTAGGGCAAAATACAACGAAATGGAGAACACTTTGTGAGATCTTGTGACTCAAAACTTTTTGTATTTCTCCCAGGGTTAGAATTTCAGACAGAAGATCAAATTAGGTGGAATATATCCTCTTTTATATTTTTTTTTTTAATTTTTTGATAAAGCATTAATGAGAAATTAAAGCTAAATATATATTATAATGGATTTGCAGTGGCGTCTGTGCTTTGCTGAAAATGAAATATATTCCTTGTCTGAAGTTTTTTTTCATTACACCTTTACCATATAACCCTTTACTCTCAAATTTTCATGAATTTTTATTTGATGTCAGTATGTTTTAATCAAAAACTCAGTTTAATTATCTTGAGATATAATAAATTTTCAGATATGCAGAAAATCAGTTAATGGAATTACCATTACAATATTTATTTAGTTTTCAATAAAGAGGAAAACACGTCTTAGCCTCTCGCTGGGATTGAGGAGTAGCAGCCTCGCACTTACTTTTAGTAAAATATGTCATTTTAAACTTTCCTCTTACACGCACAGAAAATCAGCTGACTAAACGACGCTTCAAGTTTTTACTTATACATAGTTTTCAGTAAAGTGCAAATGATACTTTATCTTTCAGGGCTTAAGGTAGGTTACAGTAGCGAATTTTTTGCTGTAGTCTCTGTTCACTTTAATTTGTAAACCACTGTATAAATGCAACTGTATATAAGAAAAATAAATAAATAAATAACAGGACTACATGTGTTCTTCATCATCTTTCACACCAAATAGGCCTATATGTATTGTAATAGTGAAAAATTTATATTATTTTAATTTACTATTTAATTTTATATTAATGATTACATTAATTATTTATATTCAATTAAATTATGTATTAGTTATTAGATTAATTAGTTCCAAAGTAGTTTATATCAACAATATTCAATTTTCTGCTGGTTAAAAAAAAGTATTTATATTTTATTCTGATTGAGCTGTCTTACAAATTACCCTACAAGTTCAATATAGCCCAACTCACCAAGTTGCGCAAATGGTTACAGTTTTGGTGCTATATCTGTGAGTATTTTTCATTTTTATCAACGTTTGACTCTAGTGAGCCTCATACATAAGTTTTGGCTGCATTTCTCACTAAAATTTATTCTTCTCTTATTTTTTTGCTTATAGTTATTTCTGCCTGTCTTAGGTTTAATATCTTATCTATACTTACATTTGCTTGTTTTAAGTTCTAATATCGCTGAAAACTTTTTATCTATATGTTATATGTTAGTAAAATTGGCACTCGAAAAATTACTAAATTGATTGGTTGCCAAATCGGTCATATTCAGCAAAACAATTTTACCAACTATAGCAGTTAAATGATGACACTGGCAACTTAGTTCATACATAATTATTAAAAAAGACAACTATAAAGGGTATATCCAAAGAGAAAAAGTTAACGTACAGACACGATAGAGTAACCCGATAAAGATAGAAACGAAAAATAAAAACATTTCCACCCATATAACTGATATAGGCATTTATGGGTAATTTTGAACGTGGCCAACACGTTACAATTGTACTATTTTCGGTAGATTTTAGAAGTCTTTGTACATTCGGATAATTCATGGTACCATCCAAAATTTACGCTATATTTCGATAGATTTGGGCTGTTTTCACCAGGTCAAGTTCTGTTTTTTTACTTTTTCGAAATTTGTCTAGTCACCTCTTCGAGGCTTGAGCAAAGGAAAAGGGATTCTCGTTAAACCCAAACACGAAAGAAAACTCTGCAAAATCCAAATTAATGATCAAACGATAAATTAGCGAATGAAATTTATTTCTGAGAGAGAAAAAATACGAGTGAATGAATACGGACTGGTTGTTTTTTTTTCAATTTATCTCAATAATTTTTTTCTGTTAAATAGAAACTAACGTCAAATGTTATTATTGTACAACAACGAATCTTTTGAGGTGCAATTTGATCACAAAACTGGTATAATATACCTCAAAGCGCTGGCACTGCTGGTTGTACGTGCTAACATTTTCATTTTTCATTTCTTCTTTCACCAATGAGGTGGTATTACTGTACCAATAATATTATTACGGGACAAAATTTTTCTTGCTATAACCATCAGAGGCATCGTAATATCAAATAATTATGCATATATATTTCCCAAAAATAATTAACGGATGTTTTTTTTATCCATATTAAAGTGAAAATAAAAACCAAAATAACTATAAACCGAAACTATAAACTACGTTACAAACTTCTTTAAGAGTAAACAACAAGAAATTAAGCCTTAGGGATCATTTCAAAAAGGAAGAACACAGCCTGCACACCTGCACAGCCAACAACAACTACATGTAACTCCAAGAACACCAGACAGGTAGTTAATACAAATAGAAGGAGACAAAACACCACATCAAGAATAACGAATTTCAAAGGCAAAAGCTAAAACCATTATGTGGTAAAACAATTATCTAAAACCATTCGACATTCCATTTTAGTCCTTTGACATCGGTGCCCCCCCCAAAAAAAAAAATCCTGGTTATGGCCCTGCCTAGAGGATAAATGAACAACCTAGACTATCAAACGTGATAAAACCAATCTGAGCAGCTATAAAACGTTTTAGAAAAATGTCTAAGATAATAAAAAACAAAAATGAAGAACAAATATATACCTTCAGAATACTTGTGTCAGCGACAATTACAATGAATAAAAAACAACAGTGAAGACCAAAGAAACATCTGTTTCGAAGATGAGCGGTAGCAAGAATTAAAAAAGTCAAAACAAAACTGTTCACAATGAGAACAAAGAAATATGCGGTTAGAAGATGAATTTACAAGCAATAGGGGGAAAGCGAGTATTAGAACTTATCAAAAATGGAGTGAAGAACAAAGAATTGTTCTTTTAGAAGACAAGTGATAATCAAAATCAGAAGTCATAAATGAAAGCGAAGAAGAAAAAATATTACGTTATAATAAAAACTCCATCACAATCTTTGACGCTTCTACTTCATTGCTGCTTACAATGAAAATCAACATATACAAGTCTGCCCCATGCTGATTACCAGGGCCTGGGTTAGATATCGACTACATAGGGTTTTTTTTTCCCTACCTACCATATTGACGTTTCTGGCCACTAAAACGAACTAAAAAGGTCACAACCTTAAGGAAGAATTTGCATTTTTTTCAAGGGTGGTTGAATTGAACCTATTGTGAGACCAAGACATAATGAACAGCCTCACATTGTTTGTGGTTAGAAGATCAGGGGCAGTGAGAATCAGTAAATACAAGTCTGCCACGTAGCGATGCCAGAGCCCGGCCTCAAAGTCAGCTACATAGTTGTTTTTTCATAAAACTGGCATGTTGACAATTTTCGTCACAAAACGATATAAATAGGTAACAACCATAAGGAAGAATTTAATTTTTCCCAGGGTAGTTGTATTGACCCTGTGGTGACGTCATGACATCAAGGAGAGGCATTGTCTTCATTGTCTTCAGTTAGAAGACAAGTGATAATGAGAACCCATATATAGAAGCCTGCTACATAGCCGTGGCGGGGACAAGAGGCTAAGCCGCCGGAATCCCGGTACTATGTATATATATATTAGTGAAACCTTTTCGTTTTAGCAATGTAAGCTTTTATTTGTCAAAAATTAAATATTGATAATAAAATTTACAAAATGAAAAATAGTATATATTTAATATTCACAATTGTTTTATATACAATTGTTTACTTTTCTATATATTAACTATTGGTAAAATACAATTTAGTTTTTTTTTTACTTTTTTCAAATAAACCGTACAGTCGATAAATCAAAATATGATTTAATCGGAAAAGTTAAGACTTTTCAAGCCTGTTTTATTTTCTCACGTACTTTCATATAAAACATTACGCTGTTAGAAATATCAATAAGTCATATACTCATAGTTCTACTAAAAGAAATTAGAGGGAGGGGCTTAGCTGTTCAAACTTATGTAAATTACCATATATTGACCAATTTATAATCGAAAGGAAATCATATAGAGATAAAATTAAAAAGAAACTAAAACGAAACAAACTCGATCATCTATGAAAAGACGTTCAGAAACTATTTATAGGTTTCCCATAAGCATATAAATCTGGTTCATAAAACATTTCTAATATGTTTGAAGTTATCGATCATGTATATCTTCATTTACATTTATTTTTCTTGCAACAGCGAATTTTAGATATTAGAGTGGTTATGAAACTTTTATATTTAATTTATAATGGTTATTTTGGAACAAATTAAAATTATGTTTTTTTCGAGTTTAGGAATACGAATAAGGAATGTGTCAAACAGTTCGTGGTAACGAACTGTAAGTAAGGAGCGACCCGGCTCAATGGTAACCGAAACTGTAAAAAACAGGATTTTGATACCAATAGATACATCAAAAGAATCAGATTTTAATTCTGATTTCAAATATATAAGTTTCATTAAGTTTAATCTTACCCATCAAAAGTTACGTGCCTGAGAAAATTTGGCTGATTTTCGAAAAAAGGGGGAAAGACCCCTAAAAGTTATAGAACCTTAATGAAAATCACACCATCATATTCAGCGTATCAGAGAACCCTACTGTTGTGGTTTAAAACTCCTATCTAAAAAATTGTGTTATTTTCCATTTTTTGCCATAATAAATATCACGGTTGCGTGTTTATTTGTTTGTTTTTTTTTTTTGTTTTTTTTTTTTTCTTTTCCCCAGGGGTGATTGTATCGAACCAGTCGTCGAAGAAGATCGTGGGATGGCTCATTGGAATGGAAATTAAAAGTTCTAGTGCCCTTTTTAAGTGACCGAAAAAAATGGAGGGCAACTAGGCTCCCTCCCAAGCTCATTTTTTTCCCAAAGTCACCCGATCAAAATTTTGAGATAGCCATTTTGTTCAGCATGGTCGAAAATATGATAAAAATGTCTTTTAGGATGACTTGATCCCCCAAAGTCCCCAGGGGTAGGGCTGAAAGTTATGAACTTTACTCAATGTTAACATATAGTATTGGTTATTGGGAAGTATACAGACTTTTTCAGAGGAGATTTTTTCTGGTAGGTGGGGGAAGGAGAGGGTCGGGGGCTATATGTAAGGATCTTTCCATGAAGGAAGTTTTCATGGGGGAAGGGACATTGCTATGAAGGGGGCGCCGGATTTCCCAGCATTATTAAAGAAAAAGATCAGGAATTAAATAAAAAAAACAAGTTTTTCAACTGATCAACTGATTGTGATTAAGAGGTCATTTTAAAGAACTGGAAAAAAAATTCGAACTATAGTTTAAAGAGCAGGGTATTGACTAGGGGCGAACCCCCTAATATACGTGTTAAAAATTTATGAATATAGAAGTTCGTTACGTAAGTTAATTCTAAGTTACGTATATTTATTACTAATAAAAACGTTCGTAAATAAAATTAAACAAGTTTCGAGAAAGCCATTTAACCAAATATAATATGCAAATTTTGTTTTAATTATTCATGTACGGTGAGCCAAAATCAAAACCTGCATTAATTCAAAAACGTTCAAAAATTAAATAAAAAAAACAAGTTTTTTTTAACTGAAAGTAAGGAACGACGTTAAAACTTATAATAAAAATAAATGGGATAAACATAACTTATAAAAAAAATAAGAAAATAATTAACTAAAAAACGATCAGAAATTAAATAAAAAAAAAAAGTTTTTTAAACTGAAAGTAAGGAGCGACATTAAAACTTAAAACGAACAGAAATTATTCCGTATATGAAGGGCTGTCCCTCCTCAACGCCTCGCTCTTTACGCTAAAGTTTGACTTTCTCACAATTCTATTTTTTTAAACAATAAAAAAAACTTTAGCGTAAAGAGCGAGGCGTTGAGGAGGGGACAGCCCCCTTCATATACGGAATAATTTCTGTTCGTTTTAAGTTTTAATGTCGCTCCTTACTTTCAGTTTAAAAAACTTGTTTTTTTTTATTTAATTCACTAAAAGTGGTTATCAAACAGTTCGTGGTAATGAACTGTAAGTAAGGAACATTCCACCTAAATTGTTATCGAAACTCTAAAAAACGGAATTTTGATACCAATAGATATAGTGTATAAAAAATTGACTTATTATGATGATATCAAATGAATAGGTTTCATTAAGTTTAGTCTTACCCATCAATGCCTACAAGCCTGAGATGATTTGCCTGATTTTCTAAAAAAAAAGGGAGAAACACCCCTTAAAAGCCATAGAATTTTAATGAAAATTACACCATTAGATTCAGCTATGAGAAAACCCTATTGTAGAGATTTTAAGCTCCTATTTGCAAAAATGTGGAATTTTGTATTTTTGGCCGAAACAAGATAACGGAAGCGTGTTTATTTGTTTGTTTGTTGTTTCTTTTTTCAGGGGCAATCGTATTGACCCAGTGGTCCTAGAATATTGAGAGAGGGCTCATTTAAACGGAAATTAAAAGTTATAGTTCCCTTTTTAAGTGAGCAAAAAGATTAGAGGGCAACTAGGCTTCCTCCCGCGCTCCTTTTTCTCAAAATCGTATGATCAAAATTTTGAGAAGGCCATTTTGTTCAGCAATGTTGAAAGCCCGAATTAATATGCCTTTGTAAATATAATGAAGCCACGCCCCCCAGCCCCTAGGGAAAGGTCTTTAATTTAACCCATTTTTTACGTATGCGATTTTTTCTGGGAAGTTTGCATACATATTTTGAGTTAGACAGGGGGGGGTGAATTTTCTACTGGTGGGATTTTCCAGGGGATAATTTTTCAATGAGAGGGAAGTTTCCAGGGGGTGATTTTTTCTGGGGAAATTTTACACTGAGGAAATTTGCCAGAATTCCTATACAAAATTCTTCTTATCTCTTGCTTTCTCTTTGCTAACTCAATTTTGGAGATGCTAAGGTTAATTATCCGGGGTTAATTTTCACTGGGATTGAATTGTCTAGAGAATAGTTCCGTGGTGACGAGATATTTTTCCGTGGAGGTGTAGCCAGATAATTAAAACGGATCTGACGGAGGGCTGTTCCTCCTCAACACGTCTTTCTTTGCGCTAAAGTTTGAATTATGTCTTTGCGCTAAAGTTTGAATTTGAGTTCTTTGCGCTAAAGTTTGAATTTAGGCTATTTGTTGTGAAATTTGATAAATAAAAGCTGGGACATAATAATTAAGACAGCACATTAAAATCGACTTGTAATCCTGTTTTTTTTGTCTATAAAAAAAAAAAAAAAAAAAAAAAAAAAAAAAAAAAAAAAAACGGACAGAAAAGACACATGCAGTTTTTATTCAGGGCTGGTGCTAGGGAGTGAAAAAGTGACCATACTTGGTCTCGCGCCTGTAGGACCCCATATGCAACCCATTTGTTATGGGACTGTTGGATGGGGCTTAGCCTATGATACAGTTAGCAGAGTTTCAGATGAAATGTAATCGTAAACTTCATTAAGGGGTAAGTGTAAGTTTTTGATTCATTAGCATGTTTTCAATTACAAGAAAAAGGTTCAATGAAGGAACAAAACCTTTACTACAATCAAACTATATTTACTTCATATTTTCACCCATTAGATTCAGTGAATAAATAACAACGTTTTGCGATTCCATTTTGTGTTATCAAGTTTGAATAAAAAAGAATTCTTAAGAAGGCTTTGATTTGGTGAATTTTGGTACTTTTGGATCAAATTTTCAAAAATATATAATCTGAGAATTATGCATCAAGCTTTAACGCCTGTAATAAGATCTATCAGTCAAAAATATTCTTGGCCACTATCTTGTTGATGTCTTAACAAACCGAATACGCCCCCGCCCTTATACAGGATATATTATGTGTCAAGGTACCTAGAACCCCTTGACACAAGGGTGACTAGCGCCCAAACGTAAATCTTTCCCATTATTGGAGTAAATTATGAACCATTTCCAGATGAAGTGAATTTATCGACATATTCAAATAGGTCATGACGAGTGAAAGAGAAGTTTTTCCTATTTGACAAAGTTGTGTTTGGGTTTTGACTCTTAATCTTGTTTTAAAATAAATACTTTTACCACCTTTTCCATTTTTTCTTCTTTTTGCCTTATTTCATGATCTTCGCCAAGTTAGTTAGAAGGAAGATCATTGAGAAGATGAAGCAGGCGAAGTATTTTAGGTGTACTGAAGATTCCACTAGAAAAGGATTGATTGATACTTACCTGAAGGTATTGCTGAAGCATTGACTGGACATTAGAAACAGCAGAAGTCAAAGGTTGACAACGCAGTCAATGTGAAAGGAAAGAATCAAGGCTTGCAAGCTAGAAATCTATAGGTTAATCCCTGTCCTTTCTACATGTCATATGGCAGTCATAACCTACACCTCGTTTTAGGAAACTTGGTCAAATGTACTGTTCAAGTAATTACGCTTTATGGCGTGCTACAGAGAGAGGATATATTGCAAATTTTCTGATACACAAGTAGTAAGGTCATAGGGAACGCGACGAATACAAGCCTGAGGCATGGATATATGTGCAGTTTCCCGGATACATGGCTTACCACGGTCATTCATCTATTGCTAGGACCGTTATAGGCCTTACCAGACTGGTTTCTGAGGCCACACCAATTTTCTGGGCCAATAAGCGAGATACAGAGGCTACTCCATATACGGTAACTTGATTAGTAACTGGATTCAAATATAAGGAGTGATTTTCATTATACTTCATATTAGTAAGAGAATTGAATTTAGAGAGAGCAGTTTATTTGAGACGATATTAGTAAAAAAAAATGAGTGGTACATTTACACTATTGGAGCTTGATGGTGGAGCAGGTAGCAGCACTGATACAAGGGCGAGAGTACCAAACGTGGATATGGAAATAACACGAGGGTGTAGACTAAGCCTTGAATGGGACGATATGTATGCTAGATATGTGATATCATTGAACAAATTTAAATTGGAGGAGCAATTACGCTTTGCGGAAAAACTGAACACTGTGCATATAAATAGACTTCAAGCTGCATTAGATACACTAGTGAAATATATCGAGGAAAATAAATTGAATCAGTCATTATTATTGTTGTAATTATATTCAATAAAATTGTTTCTAAATCGAAGATATTTTTTTTCTATAGTAGGTTAGCATACATTTTTTAGAGTAGAAAAAAGAATCCTGGTTAGTCTGAAGTTGGTTGTGAGACTGTTAGGACTCTAAAAATGGATAGATTTGAGAAAGAGAAAATCATGGGTAATCTCGTGTTTATGAAAAAACGTTTGATTCTAGATGATGATTTTCTGGAGTTATCAGTTCAAAGGAAGAAATTTTCTCATGGAATGCTTGTCGACATAATGAAAAGTGATTTTCCGTCATTAGACTATTGCATGAAGCTTTTACGTCGTGGTCCAAAGGCATTTACACAATTTATTGACATATTAATCACGACAAGACAAAATGATATAGTGGATTTGCTTTTAGACACACACACACTAGCTTAGAGACTTAAGACTTTTTCACCAGAAAGGCATTGTTCGAAGATGCTTCAATCCTCTCTCTCTCCTCTCTATCCCACTCAGTTTGATGATGATACATCAGTTTCGGTTCGGTGGCGAGTGTCAAAATGTGATAAAAATGTCCAAAGCATATCTACTATGTGTTTACACACTCGGCAGCTGGTAATCATGCGAGAATTGTACAACGATTGATGTGAACGATGACAAGAGCAGAATATGTAACCCGTGTAAATTACATAGAGGATATGCTGTACAAATTAAAGGTTGTAATTCATGTCTTGAAGGGGTGTGTGAATCTCATCTTAGTTGGTGTTTATGCTGTATATGCCGCTATGATAAATGTAATAAACAGTTGATTAAATATTCTAATACGGTTGGAAAGAATATTGAACATTATTTTAGTATATTGCTAAGAGATTGGTATCGTCGTGGCATTAGATTGTTTCGGAAGAAGGAGTCAGGTCTACGTTTCAAATGTGGAGAATATCAAAAAAAATTTGGTTTCTACGTCATCGTTGTGAAGACAATAGCTACTATGATTATAAGCCTAGTGATTTTTATTTAGCTGTCACGGAATGTCATTCACCAATTGAGGACACTGTATGTGACATTGCTTCAAATAAGCAAATTGAAGCATGCGAATTTTACAAAATGAATGAAAATAGTATCATTGACAATACAAAGAGATATGATAAGAGTGAAGTTACATTATACTGTAGAAAATGTGACCCCGACATTGCAGCATATCAGGATCAGTATACTGTGAATTCCCAAAATCTACCTGCATTAGTTGTTCTCGAACAATACTTATACGTAGTAGAAGCAGAAATCTAAAGATCCGTAAAGTCGTTTTTTATAATGTGTGTGCTATATTTAATTTAACAAATGATTTCGAATGCGTTTTTAGCGCATTCAATTCGTTTGGCAGTAAAATCAATATGAAAAACGCTTAAGATTTTTTACTCCACTAGGAAGTCTTTCAATCGGGGTGATTCAATGTAAATATTGAGAACCTGATCGTAGGCATAGCCATGACAGCTGAACATGAAAAAGAGTAATGCATGAAAGCCACATGTCTTAGTTGTTAAATCCTGTACTTTCCTCTGATTTTGAATGATAGTTTTCCAACTGTTCTCAATAAAGCTGGTGATTTGTGGAGTGTAGAATTTATATGATAGGCCAAGAAGATAAAAAAAAATTGATATTCTTCGCTGTTGGAAAGATGCATAGCCAATGAACTGTCTTCAAAGTCGATGGACTGCTATTAACAATTATTAGGGTATTGTTAACACTTGGAATTTGTTAAATGAAGTCTGATGGTATGCAATAGAACTTGTATTGGGACATGTATAAATCCATATTAAATACGCTTATTATTTGCTTTGTGTTCATGGTGCTAGGTCTAGTAGAACACTGCTGTCGGGTGTGATTTCCCAATAGGTTTCAAATTGACTCAATGATATTAGCGTGATACTCTCAGTCAAAGCATTGGCAAATGTGCAATCTAACCGTACATTCCCCGTTCGTACTATACTCATATCCTGGGTACCAGACAGGTCCAAAACACTTACACCATCATTTTTTAAAAACATTGAATCGGTTATTCCATTTTCAAATAGTTGTGAATCATGATCTAGGGATTGCATGGTCAACTCATACAGAGTTCTGTAGGATTTTGTATCAAATGATAGAGTGTACAGTGGAATACCATTCACTTTGCACACAAGACTACACAGACCCAAAAAATTAAAATCATGGGGGGATGCAGTCCAGGATCCAATTGCACTGGCACTCTTCACAAAGGCCAAAGCGAGTGATTTCTCCATTGATGGGATTTCTCCATTGATAAATGATTAATCGGTAAAGGTGCGAGAGCCAGTGGCAATGTGACGTTGATTGGTGATCGTGTGGGGGACAAAAAGTTTGATGTTGTTACCATTTGCTCTTAGTTTTTCCACTGCCAATGCAACAGAGCTTATAACCTGTTGTTTTCAAACATGAAGAATTGCCGAAGTGATTATGACATTTACATCGGGTGCTGCAGCAAGTGTTTTTCTCAAAATGAAATTCAATGGGGCTAATTGTAACTTTATGTCAATCTTGACATTGTGGGGTATCCATTGGGATATATTGAATATCTCATGATTTAATTTTCCAACTAGATGATACTCCTGGGTCACTGCAGTAGTTAACTCACCGTCAGTATCAACACCTGATCAATATTCATAGCCCATTGACTGTCCTCTCAACTCTTTATATGCCTTTGGTGTCAGCATCATTAATTGTATACAGCTTTCATAGTTGGAAAAATTATTGCTAGTGCTCACCTATGTTCCATTAGTAAATACATTAATTTGTTTAAATAAGTTGTATAGGATACAGTTTTCATAGGACAGACCATCGGCAGCAGTTGGAATTGTATTTTCTGACTTTTTCTTCACCGCAAATTTAAAACAGTAAATGTTGATGATAAATCAATGAAATAGTCTTCATTGGAAAATATCTAAAAGTGTATATTTTCCGAGAGGGGCTGTTGAGGGTAAAATTGTTCATAGTAGCCATACTTGACACTAACATCAATATTTTCAGCATTGAATAGATTCAATGAGGAGCTGATTGATGGATGCGATTCCTTGTGGCGGAGATAGGTCATCTTAAGAGAAGAAATCCTTCTTTGATCTAGAAATTTTTTTCTTCTTCTTCTTCTCTTATTGGTCTTCTTCGTTTTATTCCTCAAAGTCGTTGCTGATGTCCCTTGATTCCTGCCTGGATAAAGACTAATGTGTGAATGATGACCACGCATCCTTTTTAATCCCTTCCCATTTTTCTGAGATTTTAATTGCTCACCAACAGCTCTTGTTGAAAATCTAACATTTTCTTTAACACTCTCCTTGAAATTTTTACCCGACCCTCAGTTATGTAGTGTTGAGGCAGCAAAATTTGATGCAGCAAGTACAAGATATTTTCTGGCAAGGGGTAGTGCAGAACGAAATAGCTTAGAAAACAAACTACCAATACCATAGCCAGACATTTTAGTACGCCACTTGTAATAGTCCAATCCATGACCTATTTCACGTGGACTTAGGGCACCAACATAGCGGTTGATATCAGGACAGACAAATGGAATTTTTCTATTGTTCATATAAGGCAGTGACATTGGGTCGAAAATGACATGTAATCACAGCTAAACCTTCTGATATTGCTAGGGGATCACCTAATTCAGCTCTTAGTGTTAAGTGACCAAGGTCCAAGGAGTCCAGTGTCAAGAGAGGAGGCTGGTGGGTACTTAGCAAAAACAACATTAGTGCTTCCGGCACTTTTATCGTGGATTGGATTAAGTTTAAACCCAAGAGCATCTTTTAGGTTATATTTGAGAATAATATATTCATTCGTAATGGGTGAAGTAGTGTATATCCCGTCCTCTTTCTTTGGATAGTTGAAATAAAAAGCTTCTTTTTTATGAGCGGAAAATCTCCTATTGATATAACGACACAAATCATTCATACAACTGAGTTCCTCGTAGGGTAATTCAACATACGGATAATCCAACCAATTGATCTTTTGAATTTGATGTTGATCCCCTGCAGGTGGCGGCTAATCATAGGGTCTAATTATTATATCATATTTGCAATCCTTTCTCAGGATATAATAGTGAGAATACAGTCAAAAAGAGCCACTTCATACGCACCGTCGAATTTGATGGTGGGGGAGAGTTTCGTCCAAAAATCACTTGTTTTATTCAAATAATTGTATAGAGGATCCGATACGTTGGACATAAATGTTACATAAAAATCGTTGGGTACTGTCAATATCTTTAACACTGATCCAAATATCAAAATCAGATTTGTATCCTAGCCACCAAACAAGTAACTATTTCTTACCCCAACGAGTACGAGTCTTTATTATCTTTTCAATTTGATATATTTCACTATTATTTTTAGCTTTTTGTAGTTCATAGTCATAAAAGCCACCGAGAATCTCTTCATGTTTGGTATTTCGCAGACGATAACTTATGGGTTTGGTTTCTAGGATTTTTGCCACTTTAAAAAGTTTAGTGGACCATAAGTAATTACCCTTTTCGAAAACATTAGTTGTTCTATTAATTCTAACAGTATCACCAACATTGAATTTTTTCTCCACAATCGTTTGATTGGAATATTGTTTAAAAAAAATATCAAATGTATCATGATCAGAATGATGAAATTCCGTTGGGGTTGAGTTGGACAATGATCGATGGGGTCGTTGATTATAAATCAACATGATTTTATCTAAATATTGAATAAAAGAAGGTGTATTTTTCAATGTACAATATCTTGAAATTAAAAGTCGAAAAGTTCTTATCAATCGCTCGGCCAATGTAGCCCTTATAGGAATATGACTAAGATATAGCATTGTATTATATTTCATTATTACTTTTTCAACATGGGGATTAACAAATTCACAACCCTGATCCATTTGAATTTATTATATTAATCTTGTTCGAGAATACTTTCTATAGCCTGAGCAACTTCAACACCTCTCTTTGACTGCAATAGAATGAGATACGTATAGAGACTAAAAACAGTGATTGCAAGTAGAATGTACTTGTACGGTGTATTGTGACGCCTTTGAATCAAACAGTTCGTGGTAACGAACTGTAAGTAAGGAGCGACCCAGCTCAATGGTAACCGAAACTCTAGAAAACGGTATTTTGATACAAATATATTCATCAAAAGAATCATATTTTAATGCAGGTTTCAAATATATAAGATTCATCAAGTTTAATCCTACCCATCAAAAGTTAGGCACCTGAGAAAATTTGGCTGATTTTCGAAAAAAGGGGAAAGACCCCCTAAAAGTTATATAACCTTAATGAAAATCAGACCATCATATTCTGCGTATCAGAGAACCCTACTGTAGAGGTTTCAAGCTCCTATCTAAGAAAATGTGGAATTTCGCATTTTTTGCCAGAAGAAAGATCACGGGTGCGTGTTAATTTATTTGTTTGTTTGTTGTTTTTTTTTCCAGGGGTGATCGTATCGACCCAGTGGTCCTAGAATATCGTGGGAGGGTTCATTGGCACGGAAATTAAAAGTTCTAGTGCCCTTTTTAAGTGACCAAAAAAATGGAGGGCAACTAGGCCCCCTCTCACGCCCATTTTTTCCCCAAAGTCACCTGATAAAAATTTTGAGATAGCCATTTTGTTCAGCATGTTCGAAAATATTATAAGTATGTCTTTTAGGATGACTTACTCCCCCGAAGTTCCCGGGGGGAGGGCTGAAAGTTATGAACTTTACCCAATGTTAACATATAGTATTGGTTATTGGGAAGTATACAGACGTTTTCAGGGGAGATTTTTCCTGGTAGTGGGGGGGGGTGGGTGGGTCGGGGGTTAGTTGGGAGAATCTTTCCATGAAGGAAGTTTTCATTGGGGAAGGGACATTGCTATGATGGGGACGCAAGACTTCCAAGCCTTATTTAAAAAAAGATCAGAAATTAAATATAAAAAAAACAAGTTTTTCAACTGCAACAGCAGCAACATCAAAACTTTAAACGAACAGAATATATTACATATATGATTGGGTTCACCCCCTAGTCAATACCTCGCTCTTTAAGCCAAAGATTTTTTAGTACTTCCATAAGAGCTATTTTTTCTAATTAAAGGCCATTGTGATTAAGCGGTCATTTTTAAAGAATTGGAACAAGATCCGAAATTTCGCTTAAAGAGCAAGGTATTGACTAGGGGGCAAACCCCTGAATATACGTATTAAAAATATTTGAATATAGAAGTTTGTTACGTAAGTTAATTCGTAAGTTACGTATATTTATTACTAATAAAAACGTTCGTAAATAAAATTAAACAAGTTTCGAGAAAGCCATTTAACTAAATAAAAGTAAATTAATATGAAAACTTTGTTTTAATTATTCATGTACGGTGAGCCAAGATCAAAATCTGCATTTATTCAAAAACGTTCAGAAATTAAATAAAAAACAAGTTCTTTAACTGAAAGTAAGGAGCGATATTAAAACTTAAAACGAATAGAAATTATTCTGTATATGAAAGGGGCTGTCCCCTCCTCAATGCCTCGCTCTTTACGCTAAAGTTTGACTTTCTCACAACTCTTTTTTTTAACAATGAAATACTGTAGCGTAAAGAGCGAGGCGTTGAGGAGGGGACAGCCCCTTTCATATACAGAATAACTTCTGTTCGTTTTAAGTTTTAATGTCGCTCCTTACTTTCAGTTAAAAAAACTTGTTTTTTTATTTAATTTCATCTAGAGTTAAGAGATCTGCTTGCATTATATGTAATGGGGAAAAGGCTTTAGTTTTTCGATAATGATTAGAACGAAGTCTATGATTTCTATGTAGAGTGTAACTTGATTCATTTTGTAGATAGTCTTGTACGCTTTTAGTGTGAACATCAGTGACTTTGGAAAGAGTGGTTGGGGAACTTAAACTCCCCACTTCACCAATATTTTCATAAACACCTTTCGGAACTTCGACCAATTGAACGTAAATACGTAGTGTAACGTCCACTACCCTTTTGTATACCTGTGCAAGGCCGTATCCAGGGGGGGGGGTTACCCTGTTTGAACCTCCCCCCCGAAATTTTTGACCGACTCGAAAATAAGTCGAAAATTAGTAAAACCTAGGTAAAAATCAGTAAAATTAGTCTAAACTGAGTCAAAAATTAGTAACCCCCCCCCCAAAAAAAAAGTCAAAAATTAGTAAAACCCTCCCTGAACAAAAATCCTGGATAAGGCCCTGTACCACTGGGTGATGATGGTGGTGATGTTGACTTGATATCAGTACGTCTTCACTTTTGTCTAGCTATCAGCGGTGTGCTCCTCCTACTCATCCTCAAATCAATGTTTCCACTAGGTGTGCTGGTATTTTCCAAGATACATTTAAAATCTTCTTCATCTTCTTCGTTTTTTAATGTTGATGATGATAAGAAAGGAGTATGTTCATTTATTTTTTTAGAATTTGCCTATTGCTAATAAGGCTTTTAGGAAATTTTAATGTATTTAGAAAGTTGTATAGATTACTGTCAAATGATAAAAGTCCTTTACGCTTTGTAACCATATCATAGATTAAATCAAGTAGATTATAGCTCTTGCCTTGATTTATAATCACTTTCCCATTGCTATCAACTTGAATATGATCTTGACCGCTTTCCATGAGATATGTTATGAGTCGTTTACTTTGTTTACTTTGTTTACACGATATGAGTGCGGCATTAGATTTCCAATGCTCGACACTATTGAATCCTATTCATCCTTCTTTAATTGTGTTCCATGTGATAGCAGAAGAATCATGAGGAGATGGTTCTTTTTTGTGATCAATGACACTCACATTCCCACTGGCTCTCGCATGATAGGGCTTATGTTTGTCCACTCGGCGAAGTGCATCTTGAAGTAAAAGCAGTTTTTTATCATTCTCAATATTCTCGTTGACAATGAATTTAGTCAAATTGACCTCAAAGTATTCCATGGGTGAAAGAGCAAGTTCTATTTGGGTCAATTAATAGGGTTTAGCCATCTAGAGAAAACTGTTTACAAGTCCTGCAATTATTGGCAGTAAAAGTGAAAAAAGCTTGTTGCTTTGCCTGTTTCTTAACTACTTCTGGCAGTTGAACATTGCCCTCGGTTAAATTTAAACAAAGTTCAGGTATTAGATTAATGAAATCGTTGTCAATATCATATTTGAGTATGGCTTTCCTAAGTGGGGGTTTTGAAGTGCTTAGAAAGGAAAATAAATGTTACATTTAGTTTCTTCAGTGTCATGATGGCAACTAACAGCCTTTTTTACTGTTTACATGGAGATATACTGTAATTTCATTGTCAAGATATCCGTGACTGCACGTAAATCCTCGGGTGCATTTTGATTAAGTTCCCATAGGATGTAGTCGTAGGGTTTATTAGTTGCCTGATTGTTTGCTGAAAGTAGAAATTTGGGGCGCCGGGGTATATTTGCTTATTGAGAGTTATTAGTGAGCTAGAATCACGAACAAAGATGTAGATGATATAGCAGGTACAGTTCAAAGCAAGTGTTCGCATACATTTGCTTTGATGAAAGAGATTGTGTAGAACTAGAGTAACGGAAATCTATTCATGATGAGAGCAAATCGTAAGCAATTGTAGCATTTCTGGGACCATATTTCAATGGATTCAGCTAAATCGTCAATAATCAGCCAAGAGTTTGTTTCAATAATATTGAAAACATCAATTCCCTGTATGAATTGTATCTGCACGCCCGATATAGTTATCGTTATCGATATATAGTTTATCGTATGACTCCTGCCAAATACTGTAGCAAGAGTAGATCTTTTTCGGCTCCAAAAACATTTTATCGCAATTTTTGATTATTTTAGTTAAGAATTTAATTTTGCCTGACATTGATGGACCACACAGAAAAAATCTGAATGGTGTTTTAAATTGATACATATTGCTGTTCCCTTCAACAGCTCACCTACAACTAACTGTGGTTTATAGATGTCTAATGACTAAATAATTTCCCTATTACTACTCTGTTCAAGGATAATGAAAGAAACAAAATCAATAGAGAATCATATTTTCTTTTATTTTAACATAAAAGTAGCAGCACTTTACAAATAATACAATTAGAAAAAAGCACTTCGAAACAAAAAAATTGACTTCTTTTTTTATTTATTTATTTATTTTTAAGAAAAACATAAACATTTATTTTAAATAAACACTAGGAAAAAGCACTTTATATTTAATTAATACACTTTTTTTATTTATTTATAACAAAAAATACAACATTTATTTTAAACAGGCACTAGGAAAAAAAACACTTAAAATAATATTACATTTATTATTTACAAAAAAAACATTGAGAACTCCCCCACCCCCGGGGGCGGCCACTGTGGTGGTCGGGAAGCGCGGTGGGGCCCGCTGCAGTGGGCCAGGGCCTTGAACATTAAATAATTATGTATATTGAAAATTATGAAGAAGTAACGGCTCTGCCTTGCACACAAACATATTGAAAATTTAATAATTTTGATTAGAAAAAAGGAAGATAAACACCCACCACTACCGACCTTGTACCATTAAAGAATTTAAGTTAATTTTTCTAGACCGATTTGCTTTCTATACTCTACACATTCAACTTGGTCTGAGATTAAATAGTGACGGTGTGGTAGTACCTTCACACCATCCTCAAGCACATAAACTTTGTTTGATATGGCCGACATGGCGTTTTTCACAACTCTAACTGTATAGTTTTTAAGTTGTAAAGAGCGAATCGCCATGACTTTCGCTCTTGGGACTAAACTAAGTTCCATAGAGTTCCTACAGACACTCATATCGAAATTATTTTTTTAAATATGTAGGCACCCCTTTGCAAACTTGTTTGATATCCTTGTTATGCATTTCCAGACAGTATACCTCAGGCCCAGGAAACACGCCACTGGATATCAGATCACTTCCCGTTTCAGATTTTAGCAGTAACAATTGATTTGGGGCCTGACGTTTCACTAGCTCTGGATAGAGGGATTCACTCCAGTTGGTGTAGTCCATTCGTAAGCTAATATACTCTCCATTTTCAAAATCATTTAACAAATTTTCCGTTTTAACATCTAACAGGAGTGAATCAGTGTTCCCATAATACACTTGAACTTGTCCCTCAATCGGCCATTGTATCTTGTATACATTATAATTTAATGGCAACATGATTTTTTTTTATATTTCCGTTATTGCACTCCCGGCTGCAATATTTTTATTTAAAATAATGTTTCTTTTCTTACGATGTAGGAACACCATATCAGAGTCTATGATTGTGAACGATGTGAAGTTTGGATCCGTAATGATTCGAACACAATATTTGGGATTGGTTACAATGTCACATCAACTTCTGTTTTGTACGCTTTCGCACATTTTACCGAAGGCTGAGTTTAAAATGAGTTTATAGATTTCCTTCTCAACCTTCGTTTTTGCTTGTGAACGTTTACTTACAAAGGTGTCAATAAACATTTTCATGTAAGGCTTTTGATCAAATTGGAGGGCTCTGTGAATCTTTGTGACTTTGAAACCATTGGACACCATCCATTTCAATAGCAAGTGATGTAAAACGATATTCTGTTTCGGGTTGAGGTCGGCAATAAGTTTTTGCTTTGAAGGCACCCAGTGCATACTCCCATCCTCTACTAAAGATAAATTTTATGGACTCTGAGAGTCCCTACCCACCGGCCTAATTATGCAAAGGAAAACAAAGTCTTTTACCAAGTCAGGGATTTTAATGGGTATTTCACCGTCAATTTCAAAAAACCATCCCTGTACCCCATTCTCCTCAAAGGTAGCAATGTTGGGGAAATTCGAAGCACATGGATCATTAAGCCATTTGTAATTCCCACACGGCAAACAGCAGTGAGACATTGCCGACCGATAAAGGAAATTCATATCCAAAAATACTGCATCTGACTTTTCATTGGTTTGCTGTCCGGTCGGATCAAATTTCATAATACGATCCCCGTGAAAAACATACCCACCCCTCATTGATATCTCTACAAACAGATGCTGATCCATGTCGGTGATCAGACCTATTTCTTCTTTGCTGATCATAGGCAGCGCGCTGGCGCTGCCTAAGTAAAGAACGATGTGGGCACAATGTGTTGTTTTTTGTTTTTTTCTCCATACCCGGGCACTTCGTATCGAAGGATTTGTCGTAGAAAGTTTGAAAAGGGCTCATTCGATTGCAAATTGGAGTGGCTAGTGCCCTTTTTAATAGTCGAAAGGGATTGGAGGGCAACTAACCCACCTCCCACGCCCATCATTCCCCCAAACCAATCCAATCAAAATTTTGAGATAGCCATTTTGTTCAGCGTAGGGGATTTTTAGGTAGAAAATATCTTTTTGAGGAAGACACTCCCCCACAAACCTCGGGGCAAGGGTTTTAAGATATGCCCTTGGGGCATATAAGGTTCTTATAGAAGGCGTTGTCGTAGAAACTTCAAAAAAGGTTCATTCGAATGGAAATTCTAAGGGTTAGTGCCCTTTTTAATAGTCGAAAGTGATTGGAGGGCAACTAGCCCCCTCCCCACGCCCATCATTCCCCCAAACACATCAAATCAAAATTTTTAGATAGCCAATTCGTTCAGCGTAGTTGATTTCCAGATAGAAAATATCTTTTTGAGGAGGACACTCCCCCACAACCCTCGGGGCCTGGGTTTTAAGATATGCCCTGGGGGCATATAAGGTTTTTATAGAAAGCTTTGTCGTAGAAACTTCAAAAAGGCTCATTCGATTGGAAATTCAAAGGGCTATTACTCTTTTTGATAGTCGAAATTGATTGGGGTGCAACTACCCCCCCCCCCCACGCCCATCATTCCCCCGAACACATCCAATCAAAATTTTGAGATTGCTATTTTGTTCATCGTAGTTGATTTCCAGATAGAAAATATCTTTTTGAGGAGGACACTCCCCCACAAACCTCGGGGCCTGGGTTTTAAGCTATGCCCTGGGGGCATATAAGGTTTTTATAGAAAGCATTGTCGTAGAAACTTCAAAAAGGCTCATTCGATTGGAAATTCAAAGGGCTAGTACTCTTTTTGATAGTCGAAAGTGATTGGGGTGCAACTACCCCCCCCCCCACATGACCATCATTCCCGCAAACACATCCAATCAAAATTTTGAGATCGCTATTTTGTTCATCGTAGTTGATTTCCAGATAGAAAATATCTTTTTGAGGAGGACACTCCACCACAACCCTCGGGGCAAGGGTTTTAAGTTATGCCCTGAGGGCATATAAGGTTTTGATAGAAGGCGTTGTCATAAAAATTTCAAAATAGGCTCATTTGACTGGAAATTCAAAGGGCTAGTGCCCTTTTTAATAGTTGAAAGTGATTGGATGGTAACTAACCCCTCTCACGCCCACCTTTTCATAGGCAGCGTGCTAGCGCTGCCAAATTAAAGAACGATTTTTAGATAGCCATTTTGTTCAGCGTAGTTGATTTCCAGATAGAAAATATATTTTTGAGGAGGAAACTACCCCAAAAACCTCGGGGCAAGGGCTTTAAGTTATGCCCTGGGGGCATATAAGGTTTTGATAGAAGGCGTTGTCATAAAAACTTCAAAATAGGCTCATTTGACTGGAAATTCAAAGGGCTAGTGCCTTTTTTAATAGTTGAAAGTGATTGGATGGTAACTAACCCCCCTCTCACGCCCACCTTTTCATATTCAGCGTGCTAGCGCTGCCAAAGTAAGGAACGATGTGGGCACAATGTGTTGTTTTTTGGTTTATTATTTCTCCATACCCGGGCACTTTGTATCGAAGGAGTCGTCGTAGAAACTTCGAAAAGAGCTCATTCGATTGGAAATTGGAGTGGCTAGTGCCCTTTTAAATAGTCGAAAGTGGTTGGAGGGAAACTAGTCCCGCTCCAGGCCCTTCCTTCCCACAAAAACACATCCAATCAAAATTTTGAGATAGCCATTTTGTTCAGCGTAGTTGATTTGCACATAGAAAATATTTTTTTGAGCAGGACACTCTCCCAAACCCTCAGGGCAAGGGTTTCAAGTTATGGCCTGGGGGCATATAAATTTTTTTATAGAAGGTGCTGTCGTAAAATCTTCAAAACAGGCTCATTCGATTGGAAATTCAAAGAGCTAGTGCCCTTTTTATAAGTCGAAAGTGCCATTTTGTTTAGCGTAGTTGATTTCCAGATAGAAAATACGTTTTTGAGGAGGACACTCCCCAACAACCCTCAGGGCAAGGGTTTTAAGTTATATCCTGGGGTATATAAGGTTTTTTATAGAAGCCGTTGCCATAAAACTTCAAAAGGAGATCATTTGACTGGAAATTCAAAGGGCTAGTTCCATTGTTAATAGTCAAAAGTTATTGGAGGGGAATTGGCCCCTGCCCCACGCCCATTATTCTCCCAAACACATCCAATTAAAATTTTGAGATAGCCATTTTGTTTAGCGTAGTTGATTTACAGATAGAAAATACGTTTTTGAGGAGAAAACTCCCCCACAACCTTCAGGGCATGGGTTTTAAGTTATGCCCTGGGAGCACATAAGGTGTTTATAGAAGGTGTTGTCGTAGAAACTTCAAAAAAGGCTCATTCGATTGGAAATTCAAACGGCTAGTGCCCGTTTTAATAGTCGAAAGTGATTGGAGGGCAACTAGCCCCCCCCCATCATTCCCTCAAATACATCCAATTCACATTTTTAGATAACCATTTTGTTCAGCGTAGTTGATTTCCAGATAGAAAATATGTTTTTGAGGAGGACACTCCCCTACAATCCTTGAGGCAAGGGTTTTAAGTTATTCCCTGGGGAATATAAGGTTTTTATAGAAGGCGTTGTCGTAGAAACTTCAATAAAGGCTCATTTGATTGTAAATGCAAAGGGCTAGTGCCCTTTTTAATAGTTGAAAGTGATTGGACGGTAACTAACCCCCTCTGAAACCCACCTTTTAAGTTATGCCCTGGGGACATATAAGGTTTTTATAGAAGGCGTTGTCGTAGAAACTTCAAGAAAGGCTCATTCGTTTAGAAATTCAAAGGGATAGTACCCTTTTTAATAGTCGAAAGTGATTGGAGGGCAACTAGCCCCCCTCCCCACGCTCATCATTCCCCCAAACACATCCAATCAAAATTTTTAGATAGCCATTTTGTTCAGCGTAGTTGATTTCCAGATAGGAAACATCTTTTTGAGGAGGACACTCCCCCAAAAACCTCGGAGCATAGGGTTTTAAGTTATGCCCTGGGGGCATATAAGGTTTTGTATAGAAGGTATTTTCTTAAAAACTCCAAAAAAGGCTCATTCGCTTGGAAATTCAAACAGCTAGTGCCCGTTTTAATAGTCGAAAGTGATTGAAGGGCAACTAGCCCCCCCCCCGCGCTCATCACTCCCCCAAAGACATCCAATCAAAATTTAGAGATAGCCATCTTGTTCTGCATAGTTGATTTCCAGATAGAAAATATGTTTTTGAGGAGGATACTCCCCTACAACCCTTGGGGCAAGGGTTTTAAGTTATCCACTTGGGGAATATAAGGTTTTTATAGAAGGCGTTGTCGTAGAAACTTCAAGAAAGGCTCATTTGATTGAAATTCAAAGGGCTAGTGCGCTTTTTAATAGTTGAAAATGATTGGACGGTAACTAACCCCCCTCTCACGCCCACCTTTTAAGTTATGCCCTGGGGGCATATAAGGTTTTTATATAAGGTGGTGTCGTAGAAACTTCAAAAAAAGGCTCATTCGATTAGAAATTCAAAGAGCTAGTACCCTTTTTAATAGTCAAAAGTGATTGGAGGACAACTACCCCCCCCCCACGTCCATCATTCCCCCAAACCCATCCAATCAAAATTTTGAGATAGCCATTTTGTTCAGCGTACTTGATTTCCAGATAGAAAATATCTTTTTGAGGAGGACACTCCCCCACAACCCTCAGGGCAAGGGTTTTAAGTTATGCCCTGGGGGCATGTGAGGTTTTTTATAGAAGGCGTTGTCGTAAAAACTTCAAAACAGGCTCATTCGATTGGAAATTCAAAGGGCTAGTACCCTTTTTATAGGTCGAAAGTGATTGGAGGGCAACTATCCCCCCCACGCCCATCATTCCCCCAAATACATCCAACTAAAATTTTGAGATAGCCATTTTGTTCAGCGTAGTTGATTTCCAGATAGAAAATACGTTTTTGAGGAGGACACTCCCCTACAACCCTTGGGGCATGGGTTTTAAGTTATCCACTGGGGGAATATAAGGTTTTTATAGAAGGCGTTGTCGTAGAAACTTCAAGAAAGGCTCATTTGATTGGAAATTCAAAGGGCTAGTGCGCTTTTTAATAGTTGAAAGTGATTGGACGGTAACTAACCCCCCTCTCATGCCCACCTTTTACTACTGATGACGGTCACTGTATATGTGACCGAAATATCTGGTATTTTTGTGAATTTCTATCATCACTGTCTATTAAAAGGATTTTATCCCTATTTGAACTTTTATTTATCGTCATGGAAAGGCAGTGTGGTCTCCGAAATTATCTAAGGTGTTGTCGTAGAAACTTCAAGAAAGGCTCATTCGATTAGAAATTCAAAGGGCTAGTACCCTTTTTAATAGTCGAAAGTGATTGGAAGACAACTATCCCCCCCACGCCCATCTTTCCCCCAAACCCATCCAATCAAAATTTTTAGATAGCCATTTTTTTCAGCGTAGTTGATTTCCAGATAGAAAATATCTTTTTGAGGAGGAAACTCCCCCAAAACCCTCGGGGCAAGGGTTTTAAGTTATGCCCTAGGGGCGTATAAGGTTTTTTTAGAAGGCGTTGTCGTAGAAACTTCAAAAAAGGCTCATTCGATTCGAAATTCAAACGGCTAGTGCCCGTTAAAATACTCGAAAGTGATTGGGGGGAAACTAGCCCCCTCCCCCGCGCCCATCATTCCCCTAAACACATCCAATCAAAAGTTTGAGATAGCCATTTTGTTCAGCGTAGTTTTTTTCCAGATAGAAAATATGTTTTTGAGGACGACACTCTCCAACAATCCTCGGGGCAAGGGTTTTAAGTTATGCCCAGGGGGCATATAAGGTTCTTATAGAAGGTGTTGTCATAGAAACTTCAAAAAAAAGGCTCATTTGATTGGAAATTCAAAGGGCTAGTGCCCTTTTTAATAGTTGGAAGTGATTGGACGGTAAGTAACCCCCCTCTCACGCCCACCTTTTCAGTTGTGCCCTAGGGGCATATATACCCTCCCCCAAAACCCTCGGGGCAAGGGTTTAAGTTATGCCCTGGGGGCTTATAAGGTTTTTTTTAGAAGGCGTTGTCGTAGAAACTTCAAGAAAGGCTCATTCGATTGAAAATTCAAAAGGCTAGTGGCCTTTTTAATAGTCGAAAGTGATTGGAGGGCAACTAGCCCCCCACGCCCATCATTCCCCCCACACATCCGATCAAAATTTTGAGACAGCCATTTTGTTCAACGTAGTTGTTTTCCAGACAGAAAATATGTTTTTTAGGACGACACTCCCCCACAACCCTCGGGGCAAGGGTTTTAAGTTATGCCCTGGGGGCATATAAGGTTTTGATAGAAGGCGTTGTAATAAAAACTTAAAAATAGGCTCATTTGACTGGATATTCAAAGGGCTAGTGCCCTTTTTAATAGTTGACAGTGATTGAGCGGTAACTAACCCCCCTCTCACGCCCACCTTTTCATAGGCAGCCTGCTAGCGCTGCCTAAGTATAGACCGATGTGGGTACAATGTGTTGTTTTTTGTTTTTTTTTCTCCATACCCGGGCACTTCGTATCGAAGGAGTCGTCGTAGAAATTTCGAAAAGGGCTCATTCGATTGGAAATTGGAGTGGCTAGTGCCCTTTTAAATAGTCGAAAGTGATTGGAGGGCAACTAGTCCCCCCTCCCCACGTCCATCATTCCCCCAAACACATCCAATCAAAATTTTGAGATAGCCATTTTGTTCAGCGTACTTGATTTCCAGATAGAAAATATCTTTTTGAGGAGGACACTCCCCCATAACCGTCAGGGCAAGGGTTTTAAGTTATGCCCTGGGGGCATATGAGGTTTTTTATAGAAGGCATTGCCGTAGAAACTTCAAAACAGGCTCATTCGATTAGAAATTCAAAGGGCTAGTGCCCTTTTTATTAGTCGAAAGTGATTTGAGGGCAACTATCCCCCCCCACGCCCATCATTCCCCCAAATACATCCAACTAAAATTTTGAGATAGCCATTTTGTTCAGCGTAGTTGATTTCCAGATAGAAAATACGTTTTTGAGGAGGACACTCCCCAACAACCCTTGGGGCAAGGGTTTTAAGTTATCCACTTGGGGAATATAAGGTTTTTATAGAAGGCGTTGTCGTAGGAACTTCAAGAAAGGCTCATTTGATTGGAAATTCAAAGGGCTAGTGCGCTTTTTAATAGTTGAAAGTGATTGGACGGTAACTAACCCCCCTTTCATGCACACCTTTTAAGATTTGCCCTGGGGGCATATAAGGTTTTTATATAAGGTGTTGTCGTAGAAACTTCAAGAAAGGCTCATTCGATTAGAAATTCAAAGAGCTAGTACCCTTTTTAATAGTCAAAAGTGATTGGAGGACAACTACCCCCCCCCCCACGCCCATCTTTCCCCCAAACCCATCCAATCAAAATTTTTAGATAGCCATTTTTTTCAGCGTAGTTGATTTCCAGATAGAAAATATCTTTTTGAGGAGGAAACTCCCCCAAAACCCTCGGGGCAAGGGTTTAATATGCCCTGGGGGCTTATAAGGTTTTTTTAGAAGGCGTTGTCGTAGAAACTTCAAGAAAGGCTCATTCGATTGAAAATTCAAAAGGCTAGTGGCCTTTTTAATAGTCGAAAGTGATTGGAGGGCAACTAGCCCCCCACGCCCATCATTCCCCCAACACATCCAATCAAAATTTTGAGACAGCCATTTTGTTCAGCGTAGTCGTTTTCCAGACAGAAAATATGTTTTTTAGGACGACACTCCCCCACAACCCTCGGGGCAAGGGTTTTAAGTTATGCCCTGGGGGCATATAAGGTTTTGATAGAAGGCGTTGTAATAAAAACTTAAAAATAGGCTCATTTGACTGGATATTCAAAGGGCTAGTGCCCTTTTTAATAGTTGACAGTGATTGAGCGGTAACTAACCCCCCTCTCACGCCCACCTTTTCATAGGCAGCGAGCTAGCGCTGCCTAAGTAAAGAACGATGTGGGCACAATGTGTAGTTTTTTGTTGTTTTTTTTCTCAATACCCTGGCACTTCGTATCGAAGGAGTCGTCGTAGAAACTTCGAAAAGGGCTCATTCGATTGGAAATTGGAGTGGCTAGTGCCCTTTTTAATAGTCGAATGTGAATGAGGGGCAACTAGTCCCCCCCCCCCACGCCTATCATTCCCCCAAACGCATCCAATCAAAATTTTGAGATAGCCATTTTGTTCAGCGTACTTGATTTCCAGATAGAAAATATCTTTTTGAGGAGGACACTCCCCTACAACCCTCAGGGCAAGGGTTTTAAGTTATGCCCTGGGGGCATGTGAGGTTTTTAAAGGCGTTGTAGTAAAAACTTCAAAACAGGCTCATTCGATTGGAAATTTAAAGGGCTAGTTCCCTTTTTAATAGTCAAAAGTGATTTGAGGGCAACTAGCCCCTCCCCCCCACGCCCCGCATTCCCCCCAACACAGCCACCTAAAATTTTCAGATAGCCATTTTGTTCAGCGTAGTTGATTTCCACATAGAAAATACTTTTTTGAGGAGGACAATCCCCAACAACCCTCAGGGCAAGGGTTTTTAGTTATATCCTCGGGTATATAAGGTTTTTATAGAAGGCGTTGTCATAGAAACTTCAGAAGGGGCTCATTTGATTGGAAATTCAAGGGGCTAGTTCCATTCTTAATAGTCGAAAGTGATTGGAGGGGAACTAGCCCTTGCCCACGCCCATTATTCTCCCAAACTCATCCAATTAAAATTTTTTGATAGCCATTTTGTTCAGCGTAGTTGATTTCCAGATAGAAAAAACGTTTTTGAGGAGGACATTCCCCAACAACCATCAGGGCAAAGGTTTTTAGTTATGACCTGTGGCATATAGGGTATTTATAGAAGGCATTGTCATAGAGACTTCAGAAGGGGCTCATTCGATTGGAAATTCAAAGGGCTAGTTCCATTCTTAATAGTCGAAAGTGATTGGAGGGCAACTAGCCCCCCCCCACGCCCATCATTCTCCCAAATACATCCAACTAAAATTTTGAGATTGCCATTTTGTTCAGCGTAGTTTATTTCCAGATAGAAAATACGTTTTTGAGTTGGACATTCCCCAACAACCGTCAGGGCAAAGGTTTTTATATAAGGTTTTTATATAAGGTATATATATAAGGTTTTTATAGAAGCCATTGTCATAGAAACTTCAAAAGGGGATCATTTGACTGGAAATTCAAAGGGCTAGTTCCATTGTTAATATTCAAAAGTGATTGGAAGGGAACTAGCCCCTGCCCCATACCCATTATTCTCCCAGACACATCCAATTAGAATTTTGAGATAGCCATTTTGTTCAGCGTAATTGTTTTTCAAATAGAAAATACGTTTTTGAGGAGGACACTCCCCAACAACCATCAGAGCAACGGTTTTAAGTTATATTCTGGGGTATATAAGGTTTTTTAGAAGGCATTGTCAGAGAAACTTCAAAAGGGGCTCATTTGTTAGGAAATTCAAAAGGATAGTGCCCTTTTTAATAGTTGAAAGTGATTGGATGGGCAACTAGCCCCCCCCCCCCTCGTCCATAATTCACCCAAACACATCCAATCAAAATTTTTAGATAGCCATGTTGTTCAGCGTGGTTGATTTCCAGATAGAATATATGTTTTCGAGGAGGACACTCCCACACAACCCTCAGGGCAAGGGTTTTAAGTTATTCCCAGTGGGTATATAATATTTTTATAGAAGGTGTTGTCGTAGAAACTTAAAAAAAAGATCATTCGATTGGAAATTCAACGGGCTAGTGCCATTTTTAATAGTCGAAAGGGATTGGAGGGCAACTAGCCCTCCCCCACGTTCTTCATTCCCCCAAACACATCCAAAAAAAATTTGAGATAGCCATTTTGTTCAGCGTAGTTGATTTACAGATAGAAAATATGTTTTTGAGGAAGATACTCCACCACAAACCTCAGGGCAAGGGTTTTAAGTTATACCCTGGGGGCATATACAGTTTTTATAGAAGATATTGTCGTAGAAACTTCAGAAAAGGGCTCATTCGATTTGAAATTCAAAGGGCTAGTGCCCTTTTTAATAGTCGAAAGTGATTAGTAATATTTTTTGTTGTTGTAGTTGTTTAGACCAGGGCACTTTTTATCGATGGAGTTGTCGTGGGAACTTCGAAAGAGGCTCATTCGATTGAAAATAGAAAGGGCCGATGCCCTTTTTAATAGTCGAAAGTTATTGGAGGGCAACTAATCCCCTTTATGTTAATTTCTGCTCGTTTTGAATTTGACTAGGTTATTTATTACAATTTCTGTTCGTTTTGGTTTTCATTTATTTATCGATGCTGATTTGTGGTAGTTTTGAGCTTGGTAGATTATTTGATTTAATTTTTGCTCATATTTCGTTTAATGGAGTTTTTGAATTTTCTTTGAAAAACTTATTTTGTGGAAAAAGTTTTTTTTAATTAATTTTAAGAATAAAGTCCATCACCAGATGATGAGTGGAATATTAATACCCTAATTCCAACCCAAACTCACCATAGATTTTTTCCGTGTTTTTTCACATAATGTCCAGAAGAGTAAGTACATCACTGGCTAAGTACAGTCTACAGTAATCCCACCCATTTTTACATCCAAACTCTGCCCAAACCCTCATGGCAAATTCATAGTCACCAGTGGTGCACTGACTGTCCGTAAAAGAAATTTAAAATGCTTCAATGGGCGGTAATGACACCTCATCTAGCCTCGAGACAGAGTTATAGTAATCATATGCATATGTGCCCTTACACGTTAATAAATCATAAATTTAGTCATCGGGGAAGTGCTGTTTAAGGAGGTTGAAGCTATCAAAATTGTCGCTTTTCTGTACCTTAATCAATTGACTTAATGACTTGGGGAAGAAACTGAAAGAGTCTAAAAAGTGAATTTTATTCAGGCACGTACTACCTTTGTCAACTGTTTTCCACATGAACTCTAGCAGCAGTAGCTTCTCCAATGACTTGGGTATGATATTATATGAAAAACAACCATCTATCCATGCGTTATCTACAACTCCTCCCTTGGCAATGAATTAAGGATGCTGGGGCTGTTTTAAAAGTTTTTAAGAGCATTTTTAGTTATAAACTTTGTATTTTAATGTAAATTGTTTATATATATATATTTTGTCTATAATGTTATGCTGAAGACGGCCGTTGGACATAGGGCCGAAATATTCACCGATTTAAATTGCACTGTCTTGAAAAAAAAATTCCCTATTGTTTTTAAGTTGTGTTTGTTTGGCAATGAGGGCCAACGCCGGTAAAATAAACTTTAAATCGGAATTGGAATTATGTATAAGAACTGGTACAAAATATTGCTGTCTAACATTTACATTGCACGATTGATATGCAACTCCTCTAAAGTTACTCCCTCTCGACTTAATTTCCGTCCATAAATAATCGTGGTCAATCACATTCCTCTTTCCCCCATTCCCAACACCATCATCAATATCATATTCCCCCCTCCACAATATCAAAGCCCAACACACGATAAAAGAAATAAATATTTTTGTCTTTTTCCATTACGAACGTATGAGATATTTTTGCAAGCTAGTTAAGAACCCTTTTAGCCAAAATACCTGAACAGCTGGCACAAAGCGCTTGAATTATGCATTGGTCATGTAGCCCGTTGTAAATCAGAAAATCAATATGATGAGATAGTTAAATGTAACTATACGAAAAAGGTCTGTTTTTTTGATAATTCAAGAATAATATATATTTACATACCATCAAGATTCTTTTAGGGTTCTCCATTGAAATGAATAAATTTAACAATAAAGGGGTATCTTTTCAAGTTGTTTTCTCATCTGATCCAGAAAAACTAATTGCATCTTTATTTATACTGAAAAAACATGAGTATATGCCCTCCAGGTGAAACCAGTATTTTTACAAAGAGACCATCTTTGAATACGTAATATGACGAAGTCGAGTTTTGGCTATTGAACCTAGGAAAACGTGTCTGACAAGGTTTATAGTTGTGAAATATATAGATACCTAGCCATGGTAAGCCATGAACCCATGAAACTACACACATATTCGTGTGTAATTCCTTATACATTTTTGATTGGCCCAGAAATTAGGCGTTGGGCAAGAAACCTGTCTGCTAATGCACATACCGGTCCTAGTAACAGATGAATGACCGTGGTAAGCCATGTATCCGAAAAACTGCACATATATCCATGCTTCATGCCTCAGGCAATTTTTCGCGTTACCTATGGCCTTACTACTACATTAGTAATTGGATTCAAATGTAAGGAGTGATTTTCATTATACTTCGTATTAGTACGAGATTTGAATTTACAGAGAGAAGTTTATTTGAGACGATATTAGCAAAGAAAATGAGTGGTACATTTACACTATTGGAGCTTGATGGTGGAGCAGGTAGCAGCAATGATATAAGGGCGACAGTTCATGTTTCAGGACTCATCCTTAAGGAATTGAGACAGAACTCGAACTTTAGCGTAAGGAGCTAGGTGTTGAGGAGGGGGCACTCCCATTAATATACATACTAATTTCTATTCATTTTAAGCATAGAACGAACCCTATCATGATAGTCTAGGACCACTGGCTCAATTTTTCCCCGCGTCTATATCGGATACATCAGAGATCGTTCTTAAAATCTAAGTTCTATTAATTTAAGACTTTATGCATTGTTACATTGAATTTAGGTTAGAGTGGTTGTAGATACCAGCACATCCGCTCACACGCACACACAAATAGTGAGAGAGACATACAAAAGTTAGGTTAATTTAAATTCACTTAGAGGAGCGCGCCACTCTAAGTGAGTTTAAATTAACCTAACTTTTGTATGGCTCTCTGGGGGCATATATGGTTTTTTATAGAACATTTTGTAGTAGAAACTTTAAAAAGGGTTCATTTGATTGGAAATTGAAAGGACTTGTTTCCTTTTTAATAGTCGAAAAGTGAATGGATAGCAACTAATCCCCCTCTCACGCCCACCATTTCCCCAAATACATTCAATTAAAATTTTAAGTATTCAGTTTGTTCAACGTAGGCAAAAGTTCTGGAAATTAGGTCTTTGAGGATGACAAACGCCCCCCTACAACGCACAGGGCAAGGGTTGTAAATTATGTCCTGGGGGCATATATTGTTTTTATAGAAAGTTTTATCGTAGAAACTTCAAAAAGGGCTCATTTGATTGGAAATTGAAAGGGCTAATGTCCTTTTTAGTAGTCGAAACTGATTGGAGGGTAACTAACCCCCCTCTCACGCTCACCATTTCCTCATTAACAGAATAACAGGATACATTAACGGATACAGTGGTTAATAAGGTATTTCCTCATTAACAAGGTCGCTGTGCATGGCGGTTATTAAATTTTCGTTCCCATTTGGGTTTTGCGATGGATAATCTGGTACAACATTGGTACGGTCTTTTATATATATCGGGTTATATGAATGCGCTAAAGGACGGAGTACCCATCTTGTCAGTCTCGCTGAAGTATTTTACATTGTATGCAACCAAATTAGCAATTTTAGATCTACGTATAAAGCAAACTTTTTTGCGAGCAAAAATTGGCGAACATATTCGGTAAAAACTACAACTGCCAAGCATTCTCTTTCACCCGTTGAATATTTTCTATCTTCCTATGTCAGAGAGCGGCTGGTATATTGGACGATTGACTCCTCCCCTTTAGATTTTATATTCAGTAGTACAAATCCGATTCCATATCCTGATGTGTCTGTTTACAAACAGATTTCTTGTGACAAATCTGGCAATTTAAGTACTGGAGCCTTCAATAATTCTCTTTTAAGCCAAATTTTGATGCCAGTAGATACATCAAAAGAATTGGATTTTTATGCTGATTTCAAATATATAAGCTATATCAAGTTTAGTCTTACCCATCAAAAGTTACGACCCTGAAAACATTTACCTTTTTTTCAAAAAAAGGGGGAAACACCCCGTCAAAGGCGTAGAATCTTAATGAAAATCACACCATCAGATTAAATGTATCAGAAAACCCTACTGTAAAGGATCAAGCTTCGATCTGCAAAAATGTTGAATTCTGTATATTTTACCAGAAGAAAGATCAAGGATATGAGTTTATTTGTTCTTTTTTTGTTTTTTTTCCATGGGTTATCGTATCAATCCAGTGGTCCTAGAATATCGTGAGAGGACTCATTCGATTGGAAATTAAAAGTTCTAGTGTCCTCTTTAAGTGATAAAAAAAATTGGCGGGCAACTAGACCCCCTCCCACGCTCATTTTTTCCGAAGTCACTGGATCAAAGTTTTGAGATAGCCATTTTGTTCAACGTAATCGAAAATGTAATAATTATGTCTTTGAGGATGACTTCATCCAAGAGAGTTTCCGGGGGAAGGGCTGCAAGTTATGAACTTCGCTCATTGTTTACTTATAGTTTTGGTTATTGGGAATTGTACAGACGTTTTCACGAGGGATTTTTTCTGGTTGTGGTCAGGGGGAGTGGAGGAGGGATTTATTTGAGAGGATCTTTCCTAGGAGGATATTTTCAGGGGGAAGGGACATTTCCCCCCTAAACACGACCTTTAGTTACCTAAACACGGCCCAGTTAAAAAAAAAAAATTTCAACTGAAAGTAAGAAGCAATATCAAAACTTAAAACGAACAGAAATTCTTACGTATATGAGGGGGTTCGCCGCCTAGTCAATACCTTGCCCTTTACGCAATTTTTTTTTGTTCTTTCAAAAGAGCTAACAATTATAATTAAATGGCCTCTTTGATTCAGGGGTTTGTGATTTGAACAACATTTAATTGTATCGTATCTGTTGTAGCTGTCGTGTCGTACGAAGAATTATTAAAAAATTAAAATTAATATGCAAATTTCGTGTTAATTATTTATGTATGGTGAGTCAAAATCAAAGCTGCATTAATTCAAAAACGTTCAGAAATTAAATAGCAAGTTTTTTAACTGAAAGTAAGGAGCGAAATTAAAACTTAAAACGAACAGAAATTATTCTGTATATGAAAGGGCTGTCCCCTCCTCCACGCCACGCTCTTTACGCTAAAGTTTAACTCTGTGTCACAACTATATTTTTAAAACAATATAAAAATTTAGCGTAAAGAGCGAGGCGTTGAGGAGGGGACAGCCCCTTTTATATACGGAATAATTTCTGTTCATTTTAAGTTTTAATATCGCTCCTTACTTTCACTTAAAAAAACTTTTTTTCTTTAAGAAAAGCGATTGAAGGAGGGCATAGTAATCTCCCTCACGTTTATGAAAGCTTTTGATAATATAGTCTGTGCTAAAATTATGTACCTAAAGAGCAGCCCTTGTCAATAGAAGCCCAAACTGTAAAAGACGAAGTTTTAATCAAAATATATGCAACAACAAAATTTATTATTTACGGAAATTGTAAATCTGTAAAGTGTTGGAAATTGAAGTCACTCATCAAAAGTTATTAGCTTAGAACTAGAATTTTACTCCTTGAAAAAGGATGTAGTCTTGCTGGAGATTATGCGCTTAATTCCAAAATATATGGGAACCCAAAGGCCTTAATCGACAATATTTAAAGTTACTGATTTTTCCGAAGTTGACGGTCATATGTAAGACAATCCCTAGTCTGCAATGCTGATTATTAAAAGAAATTGTTTTTTTGAATGAACACTTCTGGATCTAGCATATATTTAAGTGACGAAAGGAATCATGCCAAAGAAAATCCCGCATTTTTCTCGAACGAGGCCAAATGTTTAAGGCAAAATTTAAGAACTATTGAGAAGATGCTTAGATGGCCCCACAGTCTCAAAGGCCATATTGCCCTGCCGTATGCTTTTCGTCTCTGAATATAAAATGCACAAAAAAACTGTATTACTGACTGTTTATTAAAAAAAAAAACTACAAACTAACAGTTATAGGCTAGAGTATTGTATACTTGCACACTTTCTATTTGTGTGTGTGTGTGTGTGTGTGTGTGTGTGTGTGTGTGTGTGTGTGTGTGTGTGTGTGTGTGTGTGTGTGTGTGTGTGTGTGTGTGTGTGTGTGTGTGTGTGTGTGTGTGTGTGTGTGTGTGTGTGTGTGTGTGTGTGTGTGTGTGTGTGTGTGTGTGTGTGTGTGTGTGTGTGTGTGTGTGTGTGTGTGTGTGTGTGTGTGTGTGTGTGTGTGTGTGTGTGTGTGTGTGTGTGTGTGTGTGTGTGTGTGTGTGTGTGTGTGTGTGTGTGTGTGTGTGTGTGTGTGTGTGTGTGTGTGTGTGTGTGTGTGTGTGTGTGTGTGTGTGTGTGTGTGTGTGTGTGTGTGTGTGTGTGTGTGTGTGTGTGTGTGTGTGTGTGTGTGTGTGTGTGTGTGTGTGTGTGTGTGTGTGTGTGTGTGTGTGTGTGTGTGTGTGTGTGTGTGTGTGTGTGTGTGTGTGTGTGTGTGTGTGTGTGTGTGTGTGTGTGTGTGTGTGTGTGTGTGTGTGTGTGTGTGTGTGTGTGTGTGTGTGTGTGTGTGTGTGTGTGTGTGTGTGTGTGTGTGTGTGTGTGTGTGTGTGTGTGTGTGTGTGTGTGTGTGTGTGTGTGTGTGTGTGTGTGTGTGTGTGTGTGTGTGTGTGTGTGTGTGTGTGTGTGTGTGTGTGTGTGTGTGTGTGTGTGTGTGTGTGTGTGTGTGTGTGTGTGTGTGTGTGTGTGTGTGTGTGTGTGTGTGTGTGTGTGTGTGTGTGTGTGTGTGTGTGTGTGTGTGTGTGTGTGTGTGTGTGTGTGTGTGTGTGTGTGTGTGTGTGTGTGTGTGTGTGTGTGTGTGTGTGTGTGTGTGTGTGTGTGTGTGTGTGTGTGTGTGTGTGTGTGTGTGTGTGTGTGTGTGTGTGTGTGTGTGTGTGTGTGTGTGTGTGTGTGTGTGTGTGTGTGTGTGTGTGTGTGTGTGTGTGTGTGTGTGTGTGTGTGTGTGTGTGTGTGTGTGTGTGTGTGTGTGTGTGTGTGTGTGTGTGTGTGTGTGTGTGTGTGTGTGTGTGTGTGTGTGTGTGTGTGTGTGTGTGTGTGTGTGTGTGTGTGTGTGTGTGTGTGTGTGTGTGTGTGTGTGTGTGTGTGTGTGTGTGTGTGTGTGTGTTATGCTTGTGATGGCTATTTTAAACACAATTTTATCATACCTTATCATTTCTGAGGAATTTAATAAAAAAAAATACATTTAATCGATTTAAAATACGGAACACGAAACCAGTAAAATAAATGGCAGTCAAATTCTTTGTCAATCCAAGTAAATAAATGCTTTAGGATTGGTGGAAGGAGGATCAAGTGGGTAGAAGGATCATGTGGGTAGAAATGTGGGTAGTCAAACAATCTAATATTACTACTATCAATTTGGATATGTTTGACAAGAATGTTAGTTCGAACAAAAAGTCACTTTTCATAGGTTATGATTCATGTTTTGTATTTAAGATTGGGATTAAGAAAGAATAGGAAAGACAGAAAAGAAAATAATACAGTTGCTATAGAAGTGTAACTTTTTTCTCATAAGTTCTGTATTGCAAGAAAAAATAAACATTTCTGACTATCTATATATGGCACATTTCAAATAATACAATTCGTATTTTATTTGTGCAAAATTTTTATTCAGATTTAGGCCTTATAATTTGTATTTCTGGCAAAAATTCAAAATTTTAATGTCAAATCAGCCGAATTACTATATATCATAGTTGCTTTAATCCTAACTAGTCAAAACCGTGCGTTTTGAGAATCAAGCAAAACCTTGTCAAACTTCACTTCCTGATTTAGAAGCCAAAAAGAAGTCAAACTTTTGTCCAAGGAGTATTTTTTTTCAGATTTTCAACAAAGTGAATTAAATAAGTTTGGGAAGAAGCTTGAACGACTTACAAACCTCTTAGTGAAATGCTGAATGCAAAATCTTTTCTACTATCTCTGTCTTAGTAGAAACAAAAGCTCTCATTTATTCAGTCATAGTATATTCAAGAAGCTCTCCGTTCTAGAGTGAGATTTACTAATGTATAGCTTATTCTAATATAAAAAAAAACATTTTGGTAATATTACCAAGTGGTTCCCTATTCACATTCCTGCACTTATTTCAGATTTGTTTTTCGACCTTTTGGCTTGACAAAAGTTCTTTTCTAGGGGTTGCAACTAATTGCACGAGTAAAGAAAGCCAATCATGTTTCGAAAAGGGAAAGTCTTGCCGTACAATTACTGGGAAAGATGCTGTTTCAACTTATGAATGCGATTGTGAATTTCCACTGCTAGAAATACTGGGAACCTGCGAATACGGTAAGGATTTTTTTTTTAAGGAATTCTTGCAATTGTATAAATTCTATGGAATTATTAAATATCGACAATATCGAGATTACCTTGAAGAGCCTGAACTAATCCGGGGGTTTGTAATTTTCAAAAATGACACACACCAGGTACCTTTGGTGATCCCTTTGGTGGATGTGTGCCACTGTCTTGTGGTGGAACAATAGATCGTCAGAGAGGTACTTCATGCATCAGGTTTAACAGAACAGCAAACCTCTCGTAATTAACGACAAATATATTATCATAAAAGCAAGATTTGTTTGTTGGCTAAGCCAAAAATTGAAACAATTTTCTTCATTATTACCTCATTATTTTCTTTACTGCAAAATTGAAATATTTACTATTTCAACACATTAAACGCTCTATTTTTTTATACATCTCTTTTTTATCAAAAAGTTCGTGGTAACGAATTGTAAGCAAGGAGTGACGTGGCTCAATAGTAAACGAAACTCTAAAAACAGAATTTGATATGGATAGATATATCAAAAGAATTGAATGATTTCAAAAATAGAAGGTTCATTAAGTTTATCATTACTTATCAAAAGTTATGAGCTGAGTATACTTTTGTGTTTTTTTCCAGAAAAAAGATCAAGGATGCGTGTTTATTTGTTTGTTTTTTTTTTGTTTTTTTTTTCCTAGGGGTGATTGCATCGGACAAAAATTCCTAGAGTGTCGAGAAAGGGCTCATTCAAAACAGAAATTAAATCTTTTTCTACCCTTTTTAAGTGATCAAAAATATTGGAGGGCAATAACTCCCCCCCCCCCACTCTCCTTTTTCCTCAAAGTCCTCATGTCAGAATTTTTAGATAGCCATTTTGTTCAGAATAGATGATAAGCCCAATAACTATGCTTTTGGGTATACATTGACCCCCCCAGTCCCTGGGAAATTGTCTGTACGTCATGAAATGTCTCCTTTGTTTACACATAGCGTATGTTATTGGTAGGTAAACAGACATTTTTTGGTGAAGGGGGTGAATTTTGTGAGGGAGATATTTTTCATGTGGACAATTTTCCGTGGGGAGGAAAATTTCTGAAGATGAACTTTCCAGCGGAAATTTCATTCAGGGTGATTTTACGAATATTCTCTAGGAAATTCTTTTTATTTGTCTTGCTTTATCTTTGCCAACTCAATTTTGCATTTAGAGACTTTCCAGGGGAATTATCTTGGTGCTATTTTCAGCGTATTTGGATTTCCGGGAAAAAAATTCTATGGAAGAGGGGATTTCCGAAGTTACTGGGAATACGATTTGAAATTACAGTCTTTTTCAGATAAAAGTAACTAGGAAGATTTTTTAAGGCTGACTGGCCCACAAATAATTTTAGGGGGGAGAATTTTCAGTGAAGATGTCGTGGTAAGGAGGAAATTTTACAGGAGGATGTATTTCAAGTGGAAAGAAGTATCCGCTAGGGGAGGGAATTTTTCGCTGGAGGGCGAGCCAGATTTACCGGTGTTATTTGAAAAACGATCGAAATTAAATAAAAAAAGAAGATTTTTACCTGAAAGTAAGGAGCAACATTGAAACTCAGAACGAACATAAATTACTCCGCACATGAAGCGGTTGCCCGCTCCTCAATACCTTGCTCTTTACGGTAAAGTTTTACTGTTTGTCCCAGTTTCTTAAGAACGGATCCTGACAAACAAGAACCGTTTAATTAGAAATAAAAGTACTAAAAGCTTCAGCGTAAAGAGCAAGATATGGAATACTTGCTAAAGCATATACGGAATAATTTCTGTTCGTTTTCAGTTTTAATAAGAAAGCTTGTTTTTTTTTATTTAATATTGTCAAGGGCAGAACAGGGATATTCTGCGAGAGCAGTGGTTCGTTATCCTGTTTTCAAGTCAATTTGAAGTTACTTTTGAAAGTTAATTTGTTTGCCATGCACCCCTGTTTCACTTACAACAATCTATCTGAGAAGTATCTCTTCTCCTGATTGTGTGTACTAAATATATTTAGTATATTTAAAATATGCAGATATATTTTAAAATTTTCTAATATATAGTATTATGAATATTTATTTATAAGAGAGAAAGTTAAAAAGACACAAAAAATATAATCAATTATACATTAACTAATGTTTGCCAATATTTTTGGCAACTTTCCAACCTAAGGATAAAGCTGCTATGTTCCCTCGTATATGGTTTAACCCTTTTACGAACGGCAGGACCTTACAGTCTCGGCATGTGTAAGCCTTCCAGGCATTTCTAAACCGATCACTAGAGTTATTAAATAAAAAAAGTGCTTTTTAACAGAAAGTAAGGAAAGACAGTAAAACTTCCGAACAATTTCTGTTTGTATTAGCTTTAATGTCACTCCTTACTTTCAGTTAAAACAAAACTTGTTTTTTTATTTAATTTCTGAAGGTTTTTCAAATAACGCAGGTTCAAATTTGGCTCACCGTACTGGAAAATTCGAAAAAAAATAGCATATTAATTTCAGAAGATCTATTTCGTATATAAAAAGTTGCCCCCTACTCAATATCTTGCTCTTCACGCTAAACCTGTTAGCACATTTAAAAAGCTGCCTATTTTAATTAAAAGACCCCGTATTTAGTAAACAGTCAAATTTTAGAGTACAAAGTAAGGTATTGAAGAGTGGGCAACCATTCATATTTGGAATAATTTCTGTTCGTTTTTCAAATAATGCCAGTAAATCTGGGTCACCATGTATGAAATTTACCCCTCCCCTCACGGAAAACTCAACGTAGGCTAAATTGCATCCAATGTAAAGTGCATCCCTCAGTAGAGATGGGGGTCCGACTCGTGACAGTACCACGTGGTTTATGGTTTTCTCACTGAGAATGAAAAAACAGGAATTTTCTCACTTGGAAAAACATGAATTTTGTCACATTTAAGGTTGTTTTCATGGATGGTTATGTGTGTTGGTCGATTGATTTGATGTTTTTCTCGGATGTCAACATCAAATTATGAATGTTTTATGGTTTTTGTCAGTGAGAATTGGAAAAACAGGAATTTTGTCACATTTATGTATGTTTTCTTGGATGGTTATGTGTGTTGGTCGATTTATTTGATGTTTTTCATGGATGTTTAATGGTTTTTGTCAGTGAGAATTTGAAAAACAGGAACTTTGTCACATTTATGGATGTCAACAGCAATTCATGTCTGTTTTATGGTTTTCTCACTGAGAATGAAAAAACAGGAATTTTCTCACATGGAAAAACATGAATTTTCTCACATTTACGTCTGTTTTCTTGGATGGTTATGTGTGTTGTTCGATTTATTTGATGTTTTTCTCGGATGTCAACATCAAATTATGGATGTTTTATGGTTTTTGTCAGTGAGAATTTGAAAAACAGGATCTTTCTCACATTTATTTGATGTTTTTATGGTTTTTGTCAGTGAGAATGGAAAGACATGAACTTTCTCACATTTAAGGATGACAACAGCAATTTATGTTCCTGTTTTATGTCTGTTCGTTGTCAGTGAGAATGGACATGCTTGACGCGAATGCTATGAGATTGTTTGGCTAGCCTGGCCCGAGAACTTGATTGCGTAATCAAAGTGTTTCAACAACAACAACATCGACCTTGACATTCGCTGAGAGCGTGCACTTACAACAACAACAACATCGACCTTGGAACACCTTTGCTGTCGACCTCAATTTACCTATCGTGAATCAATAATTCCCCTTAGAAACAACAAATTAATTCCCCTTTCTTGACAGATCAATCAACCAATGTCATCATCTGTCAGACTTTAAAAATTTTCGCCCAGAAACATTTCTCCAGAAATAGATCCAAGTCATTAATGTCTTTGCCTCGGGAACAGTTCTACTGGTCGAACTCCAAAAGATATTAATAGCCAAAGGCCATGGAAACAATTCTCTAAGAAACATCTTAGCGATGAATTGTTTTAGCGCGCGAAAAGGTTTCTTATTAATTTGAAATGCGTTAGTGCAGAGATGCCAATAACAAAGGAATACGCTGAATTTACGTTTAGGGATTATTTGGGCGAAACCGTTTTAGACAGGTTATGGAATTATTTTCGGCGAAACAGATAGAGACATTTTAAAAGAAGATTTTGGAAGAGATTTTAGAAGAGAATTTAATGGGGAAACTCTGTGGTCGTTATAATACACAAGTTTCATTTGAACAGTGTTGTGAGGTCCTCTAACCCAACCCAAAGGGTTCCAATCCTCCTACCCAACCCCGAAGGAAGCCCCCGGTACCCTAAGGTCCCCCACGCTCCCAAAGGGCTACGGCGCCCCCACAGGGCCACCCAGACCTCCAAAGGACATCCCCGGGCACCACAAAGCCCCCCCCAAGCTCCCAAAGGGCCACCGGCGCCCCCAAAGGCCCACCCAGACCCCCAAAGGCCATCCCCGGGCCACACAAAGGCCCATCGAGCTCCCAAAGCACCAATGGGGTCCCAAAGGCCCCCCAACCTCCCAAAGGGCCACCGGTGTCCCCAAAGGCCCACCCAGACCCCCCAAGGCCATCCCCGGGCCCCCCAAAGGCCCCCCAAGCTCCCCAAGGGCCCCCGGCGCCCCCAAAGGCCCACCCAGACCCCCAAAGGCCGTCCCCGGGCCCCAAAAAGGCCCATCGAGCTCCCAAAGGACCAACGGGGTCCCAAAGGCCCTCCACCGGTCCCCAAATGTCCCCCTGGCCCCTAACTGCCCCCCCCCGACCCCAAAGGCCCCCCCAGTGCCCTAAACGCCCTCCCTGTCCTCCAAAGGCCCTCCCCCGGCCCCCAAAGGTCCCCCGGACCAGAGAAGCGCCGCCGGGATGCGCCGTGGGCCAGGAAAGCGCCGCAGGATGCGCCGCAGAGATGCGCCGCGGGTAGGGTAAGCGCCGCAGGGGATGCGCCGCAGGGAGGCACCGCAGGAAAGCGCCGCAGGATGCGCCGCAGGGATGCGCCGCAAAAAAAGTAAACTAAAAAGTAAAAATTTCGATCACAGAAGGGCACCCTCCCCCAAGGGTCCCCCAAACACCCTCCCCGGCCCCCCCAAAGAGTCCCCTCTCCATTTTTTAATACTTTTTTATGGCTTTATTATATCCTTTCTGAACAAGTTCCATTCATAATGTCATTCCTAAACCCATTTTCAAGCTCAAAGAGTCCCCTCCCCAATTCATAAATACTTTCTTGAATTTTTTAACATGGTATTTTTTTTAACTTTTTACGTATCTTAAAATGACATGAAATATGTGTACGGCTCTACCAGTCATACTCTGTGCTTGTTCATGGAAATGACGCTGCTTTTCCACTGGTACTCTATGGCAGGTTATCGACACTAGCGAGTTTATTGCATGCATTAAATCAGTATTTTTTACGCAGTGGAAGGATCAACACACAATTCATATCTGTAAAAAGTGAAAATGAATTATTCGACGAAAGTATGCGCACATGAAAAAATCATTGTCGTGTTGAACGCTGACAAGGAGAAATACCTGAACTATGAAACGAGTGCAAGTGGAGATCTTATTGGCAATGTATGCACACGTTGTCATAACAGTGAGGAGTTAAATTCCTTTGGTGTACCCAAGAATTTCCATCATGCAAGTGGTGGATATGCGAGAGTAACATTACCAGAGAAATTAGTAGTCAAAGAGAATGCCAACTTAAAAATAATAGTTGATGAAGAGGGACAACTTCTAGCTAATGGTTCTGGTAGCATGTTAGCCGTTGATAGATCTTATCGCAATTCTTCCGGTGTTAGCATTCAAATGAAAGCAAAAGGAAAAAGAAGACAAGCATACAGCTGCATCAACATCATAAATCATATCATGTCAATGTGCCAAAACTGTTATCTATGCAAAAATAATGTGACAATAGACAGTGAAATCAGAAGCAGAATAAAAAGGACATTAGCAGAGAATATCATCAATGAATATAAAGATGAATTGACGGATAGTGAAGCGCAAGTGTACTAATAATGTATAATATTGTATTTAACATATTTTTATATCAATATTCTACATGTCCTTATTTCATTAAAAATATCTTATGCATTATTTTGTTAAGTGTTCATTATTTTTAGGGTATGCTAGAACGTCAAACGTTCAGGATATCTATTAAAAAGGTCAGAGATGTAAGAAAAATAATTTTAGAGATAATGATACTACTAGCAGGCTCAATTTTTCATAGAAGATAGAAAAGTTCAAGTTCTCTTCTGAATTTTACCAAAGAACACAATTCAATTCTAAATTCACCAGAGAAAATAAAAAGCTTACTCTTCACTTTTAAGTTCACCAAGACATAAAAAATTTAAAGGTCACTTCTAAATTTTTCCGTAGAAGATAGGAAAAGTTATACTATGATAGGGATTATTTTCCATGAAGATAAAAAATTTCACTTTAATTCTAAATTATCCTAAATTCAATTCAAACCTTTCTCAAACAGATGAAAAATTTTAGTTATATTCCAAATATTTCGCCGGACGAAGAAAAGTTCAACTTAGATTCTGAATTTGCCCAATGAAAATGAAACAAATTATTGATCAACTCTATTTTCACAAAATAATATGATATTTTCAACTTCTATTCAGATTTTTCTCAAAGAGATGAAAAAATTTAAAATATTGTTCCAAATTTTTCTTAGAAGATAGAAAAGATCAAGTTCTAATCTAAATTTTACCAAAGAACACATTTCAATTCTAATTTCTCCAGAGGAAATAAAAAGCTTCCACTTCAGTTTTAAGTTTACCAAGACATTAAAAAATTTAAAGTACAGTTCTAAATTTTTCCTTAGAAGATAGGAATACTTATACTTTGATTGTGATTATTTTCTATGAAGATAAAAAGTTTCACTTTAATTCTAAATTTTCTTAAATTCAATTCCGACCTTTCTCAAAGAGATGAAAAAATTTAAATTTCAGTTCAATATATTTTCTCGGAAGAAGAAAAGTTCAACTTCAATTCTGAATTTTCTCAATGAAAATTAAATAAGTTATCAATTCTATTTTCCCAAAATAATATAAAAATTTTCCACTTCACTTCAGATTTTTCTCAAAGAGATGAAAAATTTAAAATACTATACCAAATTTTTCATAGAAGATAGAAAAGTTCAAGTTCTCTTCTGAATTTTACCAACAAACACAATTCCATTCTAATTTCTCCAGAGAAAATAAAAAGCTTCCATTTCAGTTTTAAGTTCACCGAGACATAAAAAATTTAAAGTTCTGTTCTAAATTTTTCTGTAGAAGATAGGAAAATTTATACTATGATACTGATTATTTTCCGTGAAGATAAAAAGTTTCACTTTAATTCTAAATTTTCTTAAATTCAGTTCAGACTATTAACATATAGATGAAAAAAAATTAAATTTATGTTCCAAATTTTTAATAGAATATTGGAAAAGTTATACTTTGATCGTGAATATTCAAGTTCTCTTCTGAATTTTACCAAAGAACACACTTCAATTCTAATTTCTCCAGAGAAAATAAAAATCTACCACTTCAGTTCATTATTTCACAAAGACATAAAGAAATTTAAAGTTCAATTCAAATTTTTCGGTGGAAGATGGAAAAAGTAATACCATACTTGTGAATATTTTCACGGAAGATAAAAAGTTCTAGTTCAATTTAAAATTTTCTCAACGAAGTCAAGGAAATTTCAAGTTCTCTTCTGAATTTTCTCAATGAAAAAGAAATTAGTCATTGATCATTTCTATTTTTTCCAAATAATATAAAAATTTTACACTTTAGTTCAGATCTGTATCGAAGAGATGAAAAATCTAAAATACTGTTCCAAATTTTCTCAACGAAGCGAAGAAAAGTTCAAGTTCTCGTCGGAATTTTACCAAAGAACACACTTCAATTCTAATTTCTCCAGAGAAAATAAAAATCTTCCACTTCAGTTCTTTATTTCACAAAGACACAAAGAAATTTAAAGTTCAATTCTAATTTTTTCGATGAAAGATAGAAAAAGTAATACCATACTTGTGAATATTGTCATGGAAGATAAAAAGTTCTAGTTCTATTTAAAATTTTCTCAACGAAGTGAAGAAAAGTTCAAGCTCCTATTCTGAATTTTACCAAAAAACACACTTCAATTCTAATTTCTCCAGAGAAAACAAAAATCTACCACTTCAGTTCATTATTTCACAAAGACATAAAGAAATTTAAAGTTCAATTCTAATTTTTTGGTGGAAGATGGAAAAAGTAATATCATACTTGTGAATATTTTCACGGAAGATAAAAAGTTCTAGTTCAATTTAAAATTTTTCTCAACGAAGTCAAGGAACGTTCAAGTTCTCTTCTGAATTTTCTCAATGAAAAAAAAAATTAGTCATTGATCATTTCTATTTTTTCCAAATAATATAAAAATTTTCCACTTTAGTTCAGATCTGTATCGAAGAGATGAAAAATCTAAAATACTGTTCCAAATTTTCACTGAAGATAAAAAAGTTCAAGTTCTCGTTGGAATTTTATCAAAGAACACAATTCAATTCTATTTCTCCAGAGAAAACAAAAATCCTACACTTAAGTTATGTATTTCACAAAGACATAAAGAAATTTAAAGTTCAATTCCAAATTTTTCGGTGGAAGATAGAAAAAGTAATAACAAACTTGTGAATATTTTCCCGGAAGATAAAAAGTTCTAGTTCAATTTAAAATTTTCTCAACGAAGTGAAGAAAAGTTCAAGTTCTCTTCTGAACTTTACCAAAGAACACATTTCAATTCTAATTTCTCCAGAGAAAACAAAAATCTTCCACTTCAGTTCTTTATTTCACAAAGACATAAATGTTATGTAAAGTTTTACTAGTAATTAAGGATTATTGAACTATAAATTTTGACGTCTCAAAGCTTTGTTTCCGCGGCGCAATTAGATCTTACTTAAGAGATACGAATTCTTATAGGCTAGCAGGGGTTAGAAACATTCTTCTAAGCTGTGGCGATGACGACTTTTGGTGCTTGTAGGAATGAAAAAGCGTGGCATCTTCTTCTCGGACTATCTGGAGATCAGATTCCTTTGGGAGCATTTACCTTGGAGACTGGCGAACTAGTTACCTATTATCGGACTAGACTCAGACATACAAGAGAAGCGAACACTTATAAAAAGACAATAGATTTATTAAACTTACATGCTTAGCTGTACAGCAATGGGTCACTTCAAAGACAATAAATGGTGACCGAGATTATTTGCGGTACGAACTCTTTTAGATCTAACTTAACATTAAAATTAAAAACACATTTACCCCACTCCCAAACGCAGTTCTTTCGTCCTGCGCTATAGGGACTGCCTGCCATTGGCTTACGTGGCCCAAGGACGCGAACCCTCGTCCAATAATACGTCTTTAATATTTTTGATGATTTAGGCGTTCACACGGTTCTTATCGTTTAAACTTACTTAAAAATATTGTGCGTAGCACTTTTCTTATTGCTCATTGTCTTAGCGAAATCCAAAGACTGCAATTTCTTTTCTTTGCTGATTAAGGGCATTTTCATCTTTGAAACTAGATTTAGATTAATTATAGGAGTCCGAATTAAAGAAGGAACTTTATTTTGGTATTTCAAATATATCGTGTTTTACTCCCGGTACATATCACCCTTCCCATGAAATAATGACGCCCCGTCATTAGTTACTGCCCATTAGGAGTTCTAAAATTTTTCAATTATTTTTCTTATTTTATTCTACATCCCTATCTAAAATTCATCTACCGGAATAAGATTATTTTTGGTTCTAGGTTAGCTACTATACTAAAGATTTTTTTTTTTCTTTTCTATATCTAAAACTGATTACTTTTACTTTTCTAATAAGTTTGGGACTATTATACTTTTACATTAGTTGTTTTTTTATTTTTTTTTATTTTGCTGTATATATTACGTATTACATACTATATACACAACGTTAATTGAATAACATAATAATATTAAACCTAATTATACTTGTGGTAAATACATGAATGATTTATAACATGCAATATTTGGTTCAACATATTCACTGATGACATTAAAACACTTTCACTATTGAGATTTTTGCATTGTCAAAGCTATCAGGAAGTAACACATGTAGCTTCACATCTATTCATCACCTTTCGTGTCCTTAGTGTACTACACCCTTCTGTTGTAAATTATGGTCCTTCACTCCTTTTGTCCTGGCAAAAATTTCGAAGCACTTACGTTATGGTTTCTTCATGGAACAGTTCGAGTCTAGTTGTCTTTACACGGTAGGTTTTCCCTAATAGTCAACTGGGAAATGACCGTTAAATATCGTTCAAATGGTCAACTGGGAAATGATTCTTCCAACTCCTGGTGTTGGTGTTTTTCTTCTCAGCATATCATTTTTAGGATTTTGGGTCACCGAGATAGTGTATTCTCTCGTAAAATTGTTCATTTGTGCCTTTTGAAACGGGTTGTATTCATATTATAGTGACTCTCTTAATATATTGTCTTTAGATTCAACTTCGAACATCTTCAACTATTATATAACTTCAAATATCGTTAAATATTGTTTATCTTGTACTGCTCGATGGTGTTCTCAGAGTTAAAGTTCAAATTGTCTTTAATTTCTGCTTCAAATATCTTCAAATGTCTTTAAGTGTCATTTAACTTCAAATATTGTCTATCGTGTTCTGATCGATGGAGTTCTCAGAATTAAACTTCAAATTGTCTTTAATTTTATCTTCAAATATCTTCAATGTCTTTAAGTATCTTTTAACTTTAAATATCTTTTATCATGTGCTGATCGATGGAGTTCTCAGAATTAAACTTCAAATTGTCTTTAATTTCTTCTTCAAATATCTTCAAATGTCTTTAAGTGTCATTTAACTTCAAATATCGTCTATCTTGTGCTGATCGATGGAGTTCTCAGAATTAAACTTCAAATTGTCTCTAACTTCAGTTTCAAATATCTTCAAATGTCTTTAAGTATCATTTAACTTTAAATATTGTTAAATATCGTTTATCATGTGCTGATCGATGGAGTTCTCAGAATTTATGTGATTATATAGTTCGTTAAAGCACTTGATACTGAGGTTCAAATATAGTGTTACCTGATATGTAATATGGTTCATGGTCGAAGAAACGACGATCGAAGGTAACTGTTGTTTTTGTTGACGAAGCTGGGATGAAAGTTGCCTGAAGTTATGGTGAGTACTCTTCGTTGGTTGAGATATGATAAAATAGATGTTACTGGGTCGTATCTGTACTGGGCAGTTTATTGTAATACTCAATGACCAAGGTGTCCATTTACTTTCCTGTAATAAAAACAAAGCGGCAGAATCAAATTTTCTTTGAAGTAAATACACATACAATAATTCACGCATTAATTGGGTTATAATTTCTTATCTATGAGACAGAATTAAATAAATACATTAATATTAGCACTCACAATGAAAATCTAAAACAGAAATTTCTTCAAATTTGTTTTGATAACGAAAATATCGATATTAAATAAACATAATTTACCCTACATTATTAAGTTTGAGGTCTACTTTTACAATATTTTTCATGCCTGCATTGTTCAAGCACGTCCGTGCTATTTAAGAAACGCATGTTGCAGCGTCATAACCACACGGTATAACACAAACGATATTACAATGAGGGAACAAGACATAGCGAGGACTAGTGGAGACCTCTATACCCACTAGTTTTCTGATGTCTTCCCTATTTATTGGCTTAGACGTTCTCATGGGGTTCCGGGTTTAACCGCTGAAATGCAGAGGACCTTAGTCTCAGGATTTTTCTGTAATTGCAAGTCAACATTGGTGCCTCATATTCGCTTTTCGAATAGGGTCATTAGATGCAGGATTTCCATGCTTGCCATCGTAGATTCCAGTTAATGCTTAGCAAAGAATATAAGCATAATGAAGAACTGATATCAATATCATTTCAGAAGGCAATTGTCTGAGCAAATCTTTCGGAACTAACGAAAAAAATATGATATCTTGATTCCTTATGGGAATCTTTTAATTGTAAGTCACATTACCAGGAATACGTAAGTCCTTGTGGGTTTTACCCATTTGACATTGGACATTCACTTGGTTCCAAACCATGTATCTTAAATGATCAAATGTTTTTATCATTTTCGGTATTATTATTGAGATATAATTTCACATCAGCCGTGAAATTCTTCATATAAACGTACCAATAGGTTGTTTGGTTATAGTTACCAATAGTTGGCTATTAGTACATATATTACACGAGTAAAAAACACATGAATGAGCAATGTGTAGGCCTAAAATAATTATAATATGCACAAAGATAAAATATTTCATATAATTAGACGCTTCTGTAGTGGTAGTTTTTTTTTTTTATTTTATAAAGCTGCCAGATATAAGGGCATAGCCTACTGAATTTCGTAGTTTAAAAACTAAACTTTTTTTCAAAATACCCGACGCTCCGAATTAGTCGTGTTTACTTCAGCTAATAAAAACAAATTCGCTCTATCAAAATATACTGAAAACTGGTTGAGATTTGTACGGGTATAATGGGGGTGAAGAAATATAGGTTTCAAGAGGAAATTTCTTTAGTATTCACTATATCAGAATTGGATAATTTAATATACATGTTGCTCAAATAAATTTCGCATAAACTAAAAAGGGGAAACAGGAAAAATTTTTTTTTACAAAAATAAACGTTTTTCGCTAAATGAAGCACAGTCTTTTCAAGTTAAACATAAACCTTAGTCTAACTTAAATAAATTATCAGGTTCTAAATAGTTTATTGAGATAATTAAATTTTAATTAATAACTTATTGAGAAATCATATTTTACCGACCGCGCCATTTGTTATGTAAAGTTTTACTAGTAATTAAGGATTATTGAACTATAAATTTTGACGTCTCAAAGCTTTGTGTCCGCGGCGCAATGAGATCGGACTGAAGAGATACGAATTCTTATAGGCTAGCAGGGGTTAGAAACATTCTTCTAAGCTGTGGCGATGACGACTTTTGGTGCTTGTAGGAATGAAAAAGCGTGGCCTCTTCTTCTCGGACTATCTGGAGATCAGATTCCTTTGGGAGCATTTACCATGGAGACTGGCGAACTAGTTACCTATTATCGGACTAGACTCAGACATACAAGAGAAACGAACACTTATAAAAAGACAATAAATTTATTAAACTTACATGCTTAGCTGTACAGCAATGGGTCACTTCAAAGACAATAAATGGTGACCGAGATCATTTGCGGTACGAACTCCTTTAGATCCAACTTAACATTAAAATTAAAAACACATTTACCCCACTCCCAAACGCAGTTCTTTCGTCCTGCGCTATAGGGACTGCCTGCCATTGTCTTACGTGGCCCAAGGACGCGAACCCTCGTCCAGTAATACGTATTAAATAGTTTTGATGATTTAGGCGTTCACACGGTTCTTATCGTTTAAACGTCCTTAAAAATATTGTGCGTAGCACTTTTCTTATTGCTCAATGTCTTAGCGAAATCCAAAGACTGCAATTTCTTTTCTTTGCTGATTAAGGACTTTTTCATTTTTGAAACTAGATTTAGCTTAATTATAGGAGTCCGAATTAAAGAAGGAACTTTATTTTGGTATTTCAAATATATCGTGTTTTACTCCCGGTACATAAAGCAATTTAAAGTTCAATTCCAAATTTTTCGGTGGAAGATAGAAAAAGTAATACCATACTTGTGAATATTTTCACGGAAGATAAAAAGTTCTAGTTCAATTTAAAATTTTCTCAACGAAGTGAAGAAAAGTTCAAGTTCTCTTCGGAAGTTTACCAAAGAACACACTTCAATTCTAATTTCTCCAGAGAAAAAAAAAATCTTCCACTTCACTTCTTTATTTCACAAAAACATAATGGAATTTAAAGTTCAATTCTAATTTTTCGGTGGAAAATAGAAAAAGTAATATCATACTTGTGAATATTTTCACGGAAGATAGAAAGTTCTAGTTCAATTTAAAATTTTGTCAACGAAGTCAAGGAAAGTTCAAGTTCTCTTCTGAACTTTTCCAAAGAACACACTTCAATTCTAATTTCTCCAGAGAAAACAAAAATCTTCCACTTCATTTCTTTATTTCACAAAGACATAAAGAAATTTAAAGTTCAATTCTAAATTTTTCGGTGTGAGATAGAAAAATTAATACCATACTTGTGATTATTTTCATGGAAGATAAAAAAGTTCTAGTTCAATTTAAAATTTTCTCAATGAAGTGAAGAAGAATTCATGTTCTCTTCTGAATTTTACCAAAGAACAGAATTCAATGATAATTTCACCAGAGAAAATAAAAATCTTCCACTTCAGCTCTTTATTTCACAAAAGACATAGAGAAATTTAAAGTTCAATTCTAAATTTTTCTGTAGAAGATAGAAAAAGTAGTACTATACTAGTGAATATTTTCATGGAAGATAAAAAGTTCTAGTTCAATTTAAAATTTTCTCAACGAAGTGAAGAAAAGTTCAAGTTCGGTTCTGAACTTTGCCAAAGAACACACTTCAATTCTAATTTCTCCAGAGAAAATAAAAATCTTCCACTTCAGTTTTAAGTTCCCCAAAGAAATAAAAGAAATTTAAACTTCTATTCTAAATTTTTAGATGGAAGATAGAAAAAGTAATACTATGACTGCGATTGTTTTCCATGAAGGTCAAAGTTTCACTTTATTTATAATTTTTCTTAAATTCAGTTCTGATTTTTCTCAAAGAGATGAAAAATTTAAAGTTCTGTTCCAAATTTTTCTCTGGAAGATAGAAAAAGTTATACATTGATTGTGAATATTCGACATGAAGATAAGGAGCATCACTTTAATTCTGAGTTTTCTCGAGGAAGTGCAAAATGTTGAAGTCCTCTTCTGAATTTTCTTAAAGAAGTGAAAAAAAAGTTAGCTCAGTTCTAAATTTTTCATAGAAGACAGGAAAAGTTATACTTTGATCGTGAATATTGGAGTTCTATTCTAAATTTTACCAAAGAACACAATTCAATTCTAATTTCACCAATAAAAATTTAAAGTTCAATTCTAAATTTTTCGGAGGAAGATAGAAAGAGTATGGTTAGGTTAGCTTAGACTAGATTAAGTTAGGTTAGGTTAGGTTAGCCTACGTACACTTCACTTAGGTTAGCTTAGGTTAGGTGAGAGACATGCAAAAAGTTAGGTGTATGATTAGGTCAGGTTAGGTTAGATTAAGCTAGGTTAGGGTTAGGTTAGCCTACGTACGCGTGACGGCGGTTCGCTTAGTTGAGGTGAGAGACATGAAAAATGTTAAGTGTTTGATTAGGTTAGGTTAGATTAAGTTAGGTTAGTTTAAGTTAGGTTTGTATAGGTTAGCCTATGTACGCGCGCTTACTTAGGCTAACCTAGCCAAACCAAACTTAACCTAACCTAACTTAATCTAACCTAACCAAAACATACACCTAACTTTTTGCATGTCTCTCACCTAACCTAAGCTAACCTAAGTTTGTTCCAAAAATTTGGAACAGAACTTTAAATTTTTCATCTCTTTGAGAAAAATCAGAACTGAATTTAAGAAAAATTATAAATAAAGTGAAACTTTGACCTTCATGGAAAACAATCGCAGTCATAGTATTACTTTTTCTATCTTCCATCTAAAAATTTAGAATAGAAGTTTAAATTTCTTTTATTTCTTTGGGGAACTTAAAACTGAAGTGGAAGATTTTTCAGAAAATTCAGAAGAGAACTTGAACTTTCCTTGACTTCGTTGAGAAAATTTTAAATTGAACTAGAACTTTTTATCTTCCGTGAAAATATTCACAAGTATGATATTACTTTTTCTATCTTCCACCGAAAAATTAGAATTGAACTTTAAATTTATTTATGTCTTTGTGAAATAAAGAACTGAAGTGGAAGATTTTTATTTTCTCTGGAGAAATTAGAATTGAAGTGTGTTCTTTGGTAAAATTCAGAAGAAAACTTGAATATTCACGATCAAAGTATAACTTTTCCAATATTCTATGAAAAATTTGGAACAGAACTTTAAATTTCTTCATCTCTATGTGAAAAGTCGGAACTGAATTTAAGAAAATTTAGAATTAAAGTGAAACTTTTTATCTTCACTGAAAATAATCACTATCATAGTATAACTATTCCTATCTTCTACAGAAAAGTTTAGAACAGAACTTTAAATGTTTTATGTCTTGGTGAACTTAAAACTGAATTGGAAGCTTTTTATTTTCTATGGATAAATTATAATATAATTTTGTTTGTTGTTAAAATTCAGAATAGAACTTGAACTTTTCTATCTTCTATGAAAAATTTGGAATAGTATTTTAAATTTTTCATCTCTTTGAGAGAAATCTGAAGTGAAGTGGAAAATTTTTATATTATTTTGGGAAAATAGAATTGATCAATAACTTATTTCATTTTCAATGAGAAAATTCAGAATCGAAGTTGAACTTTTCTTCTTCCGAGAAAATATATTGAACAGAACTTTAAATTTTTTCATCTCTTTGAGAAAGGTCGGAACTGAATTTAAGAAAATTTAGAATTAAATTGAAACTTTTTATCTTCATAGAAAATAATCACAATCACAGTATAACTATTCCTATCTTCTAAGGAAAAATTTAGAACAGAAATTTAAATTTTTTAATGTCTTGGTAAACTTAAAACTGAAGTGGAAGCTTTTTATTTTCTCTGGAGACATTAGAATTGAAATGTGTTCTTTGGTAAAATTCAGATTAGAACTTTATCTTTTCTATCTTCTAAGAAAAATTTGGAACAATATTTTAAATTTTTTCATCTCTTTTAGAAAAATCTGAATTGAAGTGGAAAGTATCATATTATTTTGTGAAAATAGAATTGAGCAATAACTTATTTCATTTTCATTGGGCAAATTCAGAATCAAAGTTGAACTTTTCTTCTTCCGGGGAAATATTTGGAATAGAACTTTAAATTTTTTCATCTCTTTGAGAAAGGTCGGAATTGAATTTAAGAAAATTTAGAATTAAAGTGAAATTTTTTATCTTCATTGAAAATAATCACTTTCATAATATAACTTTTACTATCTTCTACGGAAAAATTTAGAAGTGACCTTTAAATTTTTTATGTCTTGGTGAACTTAAAAGTGAAGAGTAAGCTTTTTATTTTCTCTGGTGAAATTAGAATTGAATTGTGTTCTTTGGTAAAATTCAGAAGAGAACTTGAACTTTTCTATCTTCTATGAAAAATTGAGCCTGCTAGTAGTATCATTATCTCTAAAATTATTTTTCTTACATCTCTGACCTTCTTAATAGATATTCTGAACGTTTGACGTTCTAGCATACCCTAAAAATAATGAACACTTAACAAAATAATGCATAAGATATTTTTAATGAAATAACGACATGTAGAATAATGATATAAAAATATGTTAAATAAATTATTATACATTATTAGTACACTTGCGCTTCACTTTCCGTCAATTCATCTTTATATTCATTGATGATATTGTCTGCTAATGTCCTTTTTATTCTTCCTGCGATTTCACTGTCTATTGTCACATTATTTTTACATATATATCAGTTTTTGCACATTGACATGATATGATTTATGATGTTGATGCAGCTGTATGCATGTCTTCTTTTTCCTTTTGCTTTCATTCGAATGCTAACACCGGAAGAATTGCAATAAGATCTATCAACGGCTAACATGCTACCAGAACCATTAGCTAGAAGTTTTCCGTCTTCATCAACTATTATTTTTAAGTTGGCATTCTCTTTGACTACTAATTTCTCTGGTAATGTTACTCTCGCATATCCACCACTTGCATGATGGAAATTCTTGGGTACACCAAAGGAATTTAACTCCTCACTGTTATGACAACGTGTGCATACATTGCCAATAAGATCTCCACTTGCACTCGTTTCATAGTTCAGGTATTTCTCCTTGTCAGCGTTCAACACGACAATGATTTTTTCATGTGCGCATACTTTCGTCGAATAATTCATCTTCACTTTTTACAGATATGAATCGTGTGTTGATCCTTCCACTGCGTAAAAAATACTGATTTAATGTATGCAATAAACTCGCTAGTGTCGATAACCTGCCATAGAGTACCAGTGGAAAAGCCGCGTCGTGTCCATGAACAAGCACAGAGTACGATTGGTAGAGCCGTACGCATATTTCATGTCATTTTAAGATACGTCAAAAGTTAAAAAAATACCGTGTTAAAAAATTCAAGAAAGTATTTATGAATTGGGGAGGGGACTCTTTGAGGTTGGAAAATGGGTTTAGGAATGACATTATGAATGGAACTTGTTCAGAAAGCATATAATAAAGCCATAAAAAAATATTAAAAAAGGGAGCGGGGACTCTTTGGAGGGGCCCGGGAGGGTGTTGGGGGGGCCCTTGGGGGAGGGTGCCCTTCTGTGATCGAAATTTTTACTTTTTAGTTTACTTTTTTTGCGGCGCATTCCTGCGGCGCATCCTGCGGCGCTTTCCTGCGGTGCCTCCCTGCGGCGCATCCCCTGCGGCGCTTTCCTGGCCCGCGGCGCATCCCTGCGGCGCATCCTGAGGCGCTTTCCTGGCCCACGGCGCATCCCGGCGGCGCTTCTCTGGTCCGGGGGACCTTTGGGGGCCGGGGGAGGGCCTTTGGAGGCACAGGGAGGGCGTTTGGGGCACAGGGAGGGCCTTTGGGGTCCGGGAGGCGGTTGGGGGCCAGGGGGACCTTTGGGGACCGGTGGAGGGCCTTTGGGACCCCGTTGGTCCTTTGGGAGCTCGATGGGCCTTTTTTGGGGCCCGGGGATGGCCTTTGGAGGTCTGGGTGGGCCTTTGGGGGCGTCGGTGGCCCTTTGGGAGCTTGGGAAGCCTTTGTGGGGACCGGGGATGGCCTTTGGGGGTCTGGGTGGGCCTTTGGGGGCGCCGGTGGCCCTTTGGGAGCTTGGGGGGCCTTTGGGACCCCGTTGGTCCTTTGGGAGCTCGATGTGCCTTTGTGTGGTCCGGGGATGGCCTTTGGGGGTCTGGGTGGGCCTTTGGGGGCGCCGGTGGCCCTTTGGGAGCTTGGGGGGCCTTTGTGGGGCCCGGGGTTGGCCTTTGGGGGTCTGGGTGGGCCTTTGGGGGCGCCGGTGGCCCATTGGGAGCTTGGGGGGCCTTTGAGTACCGGGGGCTTCCTTCGGGGTTGGGTAGGAGGATTGGAACCCTTTGGGTTGGGTTAGAGGACCTCAAAACACTGTTCAAATGAAACTTGTGTATTATAACGACCACAGAGTTTCACCATTAAATTCTCTTCTAAAATCTCTTCCAAAATCTTCTTTTAAAATGTCTCTATCTGTTTCGCCGAAATAAGTCCATAACCTGTCTAAAACGGTTTCGTCCAAATAATCCCTAAACGTAAATTCAGCGTATTCCTTTGTTATTGGCATCTCTGTACTAACGCATTTCAAATTAATAAGAAACTTTTTCGCGCGCTAAAACAATTCATCGCTAAGATGTTTCTTGGAGAACTGTTTCCATGGCCTTTGGCTATTAATATCTTTTGGAGTTCGACCAGTAGAACTGTTCCCGAGGCAAAGACATTAATGACTTGGATCTATTTCTGGAGAAATGTTTCTGGGCGAAAATTTTTAAAGTCTGACAGATGATGTCATTGGTTGATTGATCTGTCAAGAAAGGGGAATTAATTTGTTGTTTCTAAGGGGAATTATTGATTCACGATAGGTGAATTGAGGTCGACAGCACAGGTGTTCCAAGGTCGATGTTGTTGTTGTTGTAAGTGCACGCTCTCAGCGAATGTCAAGGTCGATGTTGTTGTTGTTGACACACTTTAATTACGCAATCAAGTTCTCGGGCCAGGCTAGCCAAACAATCTCATAGCATTCGCGTCAAGCATGTCCATTCTCACTGACAACGAACAGACATAAAACAGGAACATAAATTGCTGTTGTCATTCTTAAATGTGAGAAAGTTCATATTTTTCCATTCTCACTGACAAAAACCATAAAAACATCAAATAAATGTGAGAAAGTTCATGTTTTTCAAATTCTCACAGACAAAAACAATAAAACATCCATAATATGATGTTGACATCCGATAAAAACATCAAATAAATAGATCAACACACATAGCAATCCATGAAAACAGCCATAAATTCGACAAAGTTCCTGGTTATTCAAGTGAGAAAATTCATGTTTTTTCATTCTCACTGATAAAACCATATAACAGACATGAATTGCTGTTGACATCCATAAATGTGACAAAGTCCCTGTTTTTCAAATTCTCACTGACAAAAACCATTAAACATCCATGAAAAACATCAAATAAATCGACCAATACACATAACCATCCAAGAAAACATACATAAATGTGACAAAATTCCTGTTTTTCAAATTCTCACTGACAAAAACCATAAAACCTCCATAATTTGATGTTGACATCCGAGAAAAAAACATCAAATAAATCGAACAACACACATATCCATCCATGAAAACAACCATAAATGTGACAAAATTCATGTTTTTCCAAGTAAGACAATTCCTGTTTTTTCATTCTCAGTGAGAAAACCATACACCACGTGGTACTGTCACGAGTCGGACCCCCATCTCTACTTCCCTCCCATCAAATTCCCTCCAGATTATTATATCTGCGCTGAGAAGCCCCCCTCCCTGTAAAATTGCATATGGACGATTCAGTCTGAATAGTTCTCCTTAGCATTCTTTCATTTGAATAAGACTTTTATCTCTAATTTCTTTCTTGATCGTCCCATTATGCCGTTTTCCGTTGAAATTATCTCCCAAAAATCAAAACACACGGAAAAAAACCCTGGATAATTCCCCCGGAAGATCTCCACATGAACAATTCGGCAAAGACAAAGACATGAACAATTCGGCAAATGTAAGACAATTAAAAACAATTTCCTATAATAATTTTGTCAAATTCCCCAGAAATTCCAATCCCCAAGGAAGATTTTCCCCACAAAAATCCACCCCAAGCACAACCCCCCTCCCCCCCCCAAAAAAAAATGAGTCTGTATACTTCCGAATAAAAAAAACTATACGTAAACAATGGGAAAATTTCATAACTTACAGGCCTCTCCCCACGGACTGGTGGGGGTGATTTTACACCTAAAGACATAATTATTTGATCTTTTGACTAAACTGAACATAATGGCTATCTCAAAATTTTGATCATATAACTTCTTGCAAGAAATGGGCGTTGGAGGGGGCTCAGTTGCCCTCCAATGTTTTTGGTCACTTAAAATGCGCGCTAAAAATTTTAATTACCATTCGAAGGAGCCCTCGCCTGATAATCTAAGACCACTTGGTCAATACGATCTCCCCTGGGCGAAAATTCAACAAACAAAGAAACAAAAACACTCATCCGTGATCTTTCCTCTTGCCAAAAATACAAATTCCTCGTTTTCGCAGACAGGTAGTGTTGGGCGATATCTTAATTAAACGCTATATCGATATATCAACGTTTTTACTTTTGATATTCGATAATCGATATATCGATTTCAATATTTCTGATCAATTTTTTGCTCAGATTTGCTTTAGGGTTTGGTAAAATTCAATAACAAAATTTGCAAATAAAGATTATTTTGCGCATTTTAATTTAAATTTTAATTGCACATTATTTAAATTTCTAATAAAATAAATAAACTTCTATTACATGAATGAACATTAAAAAAATCATGATTTGGAATTGCTTGGGCTCAGGATAAAGAAAACAAACTACTGGCTATTTTCGGCTATTCAAATAAGCAACATGTCAATATTTTCCCCTGAGAATTGGTTCAGCCTTTCAGTGAAAAAGATTCGTTTTTTTAACTGGAAGCAAGGAGCAACATTAAAAGTTAAAATAATAGAAATTTTCCCATATATAAGGGGGATAACCCATTCTCAATACCTCGCTCTTCACGCCAAAGTTTCTTTTTGTATCTTAAAAATCTTCTGACTCTAATTAAACGGCTCTTGTGTTTCAAGAGTTGCTCTTAAATAATTAGGACAAAAAATTAAAATTAGCGTAAAGACTGAGGCATTGAAAAGAGGGATCCACCCTTATACACAGGATAATTTCTGTTATTTTTAATGTTGCTGTTTACTTTCAGTCGAAAAAAATAGTTTTTTTTATTTAATTTCTGATCGTTCAAATAATCTTGAAAGATCCACCTTTTCTCTCCATTGAAAATCTACCCAACAGAATTTTTCCTTTGAAAGCTCCTCCATTGTAAGATCCCATCCCCAAAGCAATTCCATCCCTACTGAAAATTCCCCATAAAAAACTTTTTCGGTAATTCCGCCCGGAAAATTGTTTTTAACCTACTTTCGTTTGAAAAAAAGACTTATTTTTCTTTCAATTATTAATTATTTTTCATTTAGGCCTGAAATCCTCGCTCCGTGGAAAAGTTTTCCAAGAAATTCTCCCCACCAAATGTTTCAATGAAGAGTAAAATTTCGCCTTGCGGAAAATTACCACACCCACAAAATATCCCCCAGACAACTTTGAAAATTTTACCTGGGCTATTTACCCGGAATATCTTCAAATTCTCGAAAAAATTTCTCTCCTTGGAAAATCCCTCCGTAGAAAATTCTCCCACAGCAAAATCACCCGACCCCATAAATGTTTGTTTACTTCCCAATAACAAATGCTATATGTAAACACTGGACAAATTTCATAGCTTACAACACTTTCCCCAGGGACTTGCAGAACCGTGCCATTCCCAGAGACCAAATTCCTTGACCTTTCAGTGATACTGATCAAAATGGCTATATCAAGATGTTGATCGGATGACTTTGGGAAAAAGGAGCGTGGAAGGGAGGGGAAATCTAGTTGCCCTCCGTCTCTCCGATCGTTTTGGTCACAAAATGAGGAACTGGAACTGTAATTTTCGTTTAAGCACCCCTCTTTTGATGTTATATGACCATTGGTTCGATACAATCACCTTGACCAAAAAAAAAGACTACAAAAAAAAACAAAAAACACTAGAACAAATTAACATGCATCCGTCATCTCTCTTGTGGCAAAACTCACAAAATTTCCCATTTTTGCATATGGAAGCTAGAAACCCTTGCAGTATGATTTTCTGATATACCAAAGCTGATGGTGCGTTTTTTTTAAGATGCTTTGAATTTTTAGGGGCGTTCCCACTCTGTCTAACAGCGATTTTTATATAAATTTTCATATAAATTTTCTGAGGCTCAAACCTTTTGAAGGGTACATGAAACTTGAAGAATATTATATATCTGGAGTCGGCATAAAAAGCCAATTCATTTGATGTATCTATTGCTATCAAAATTCTGTGTTTTAGTGTTTCGGTTGTTATTGGGCCGAGTTGCTCCTTACTTACAGGTTCTTACCATGAAATATTTGATTAACTGATAAGGCATGGAGTCCATTTTCAGAAAGGACATTGGTGGCATATATGGACACCAATCATGGGCAGTGCAATAGAGCTGCCTAAGTAAAGAACGATATTGGCACAATGTATTATTTAATTATTCATTATTTTTTTTGGTTCAGACCAGGGCGCTTCGTATCGAAGGAGTTGTCATAGATACTTCGAAAAGGGCTTATTCGATTGGAAATTGGAATCACGAGTGCCCTTTTTAATAGCCAAAAGTGATTGGAAGGCAACTAACACCCCTTCCACGCCAACCATTTCCCTAAACACGTCCAATCAAAATTTTGAGATAGTAATTTTGTTCAACGTAGTTGAATTACACATAGAAATTATTTTTTTGAGGATGACACTCCCCCCACAGCCCTCAGGGCAAGGGTTGTAAGTCATGCCCTGGGGTATATAAGGTTTGTATAGAACGCGTTGGCGTAAAAACTTAAAAAACGGCTCATTCGATTTAAAATTCAATGGGCTAGTGACCTTTTTAATAGTAGAAAGTGATTGGGTGGCAACTAACCCCCCTCTCACGCCCACCATTTCCCCATACACATCCAATCAAAATTTTGAGATAGACATTTTGTTGAACGTAGTTGAAAGGTTCGGAAATTATGTTTTTGAGGATGACAATCCTCCGACAGCCTTCCAAGCGACACTCCTCAGGGCAAGGGTTGTAAGTTTTGCCCTGGGGGCATATACCATAAAGATAGAAACATGAGCAAAAGTGGGTTTTCAAAGGCCAAATGAAATTACTGACAAAACACAACAAAGCAAATATTTGCATGACAAAGGTACTGTCCATTGTCCAGTACTACAGAGAAGCTGTTGAAATTTATAAATACCAACATTTAGGTCTAGCTTTGAACAGGGATTTAGGTTATTTAACAATAAATGAGTCGAATTTCGGTTTTCTCAAAAGAGAAGGCAATACTTTAATAGTCCCAGATATAAACCTTTTTCCACTTTCCCAATCACTTAATCAGACATGTCAACAACCCATAAAGTCTCAAAGACTGTCTGCGAGGAATGCAATTATCAAACAGTTCGTGGTAACGAACTGTATGTAAGGAGCGACCCGGCTCAATGGTAACCGAAACTCTAGAAAACGGGATTTTAATACCAAAAGATACATCAAAAGAATCAGATTTTAATGCTTATTTCAAATATATATGTTTCATCGAGTTTAGTCCTACCCATCAAAAGTTACGAGCGTGAGAAAATTTGGCTGATTTTCGAAAAAGGGGAGAAAGACCCCCTAAAAGTTATATAACCTTAATAAAATTCACATCATCATATTCAGCGTATCAGAGAACCCTACTGTAGAGGTTTCAAGTTCCTATCTGCAAAATTGTGGAACTTTGCATTTTTTGCCAGAAGAAAGATCACGGATGCATTTTAATTTTTTTTTTCCCCAGGGGTGATTGTATCGACCCATTGGTCCTAGGATATCTTGGGAGGGCTCATTCGAACAGAAATTAAAAGTTCTAGTGCCCTTTTTAAGTGACCAAAAAAATGGAGGGCAACTAGACCCCTTTCAACGCACATTTTTTCCTAAAGTCACCCGATCAAAATTTTGAGATAGCCATTTTGTTCAGCATGGTCGAAAATATGGTAACTATGTATTTTAGGATGACTTAATTCCCCGAAGTCCCCGGGGGGAGGGCTGAAAGTGTTGAACTTTACCCAATGTTAACATATGGTATTGGTTATTGGGAAGTATAAAGACGTTTTCAGGGGGGGGGGTTTCTGGTAGTCGGAGGAGGGGGCTGGGTTTGGGGTTTATGTGGGAGGATCTTTCCATGAAGGAAGTTTCATGGGGGAAGGGACATTGCTATGAAGGGGGCGCCAGATTTCCCAGCATTATTAAAAAAAAGACCAGAAATTAAAAAAAAGAAATAAGTTTTTTAACTGAAAGCAAGAAGCAACATCAAAGCTTAAAACGAACAGAAATTATTACGTATGTGATTTGGTTCGCCCCCCGGTTAATACCTCTCTCTTTAAGCCAACGATGTTTTAGTACTTTCATAAGATCTATTTATTATAATTAACGGCCTTTGTAATTAAGGGTCATTTTTAAAGAATGGGAAAAAATTCTAAATTTAGCTTAAAGAGCAAAGTATTGACTAGGGGGAGAACTCCCTAATATACGTATTAAGATAATATGAATATAGAAGTTCGTTACGTAACTTAATTCGTAAGTTACGTATATTTATTGCTAATAAAAACGTTCGTAAATAAAATCAAACAAGTTTCGAGAAAGCCATTTAACCAAATAAAAGTAAAATTAAAATTTTGTTGTAATTATTCATGTACGGTGAGCCAAAATCAATACCTGTATTAATTCAAAAACTTTCAAAAATAAAAAAAAACAAGTTTTTTTTAACTGAAAGTAAGGAACGACGTTAAAACTTAAAACGAACAGATATTATTCCGTATATGAAAGGGGCTGTCCCCTCCTCAACGCTCGCTCTTTACGTTAAAGTTTGACTTTCTCACAACTCTATTTTTTTGAAACAATAAAAAAATTTAGCGTAAAGAGCGAGCGTTGAGGAGGGGACAGCCCCTTTCATATACGGAATAATTTCTGTATTGGTATTTTGTATAGCATTGGTTTTGGTTTATTGGAAAGCCATTTATCACAAGAAAAGTAAAATTAATATGCAAATATTGTTTTACTTATTCAATGACGATGTGCGAAAATAAAAGCTGCTTTAACTAAAATCCGATCAGAAATTAAATAAAAAAATAAGTTTTTTTAACTGAAAGTAAGGAGCGACATTAAAAATTAAAACGAACAAAAATTATTCCGTATATGAAAGGGGCTGTCCCCTCTTCAACGCCTCGCTCTTTACGCTAACGTTTTTTATTGTTTTAAAAAATAATGTTTTAAGACAGAGTCAAACTTTAGCGTAAAGAGCGAGGCGTTGAGGAGGGAACAGCCCCTTTCATATACGGAATAATTTCTGTTCATTTTAAGTTTTAATGTCGCTCTTTACTTTCAGTTAAAAAAAATTGTTTTTTTTATTCAATTAAAATCAGGAATCAGATGACATAGCTCTCCAACTCATTCAATGCTGTTTCGTTTTTGTTTGAGTGAATGAATTAGTTTTTCTTTTATTTTTCAGTTATTCGCTTGTATTATTAGTATGGTAATATGATACTTTTTAGACTGAGATATGCAGACTGAGAGACAAGGTAGTATTAATAGTAAAGATGGAGGGAGCAGTGAAGATGTTAAAAGTAGAATAGCCAATGCTCGGGGTGTTTTTTCACAGTTAAAAAATTTGGAAGAATAGGAAGATAAGTCTGCAAACCAATAATAGAATATTAGAGTTGACGACTTTAGTAACAGCAAATAATGGCTCTACAGTATGGGTGTTTTAAAAAATAGGTACAGGATTGCTAAGTATATTCCTAAGAAATTGCCCGCGGTTTGTTCTGAGCGCCTGACTGAAAGAATATATTTCAAACAATAGGCTTTATGAAAAATGTGGTTCAATACCTCTCTCTAGGGCTATAATGAAAAAAATGTTGAGATGGCTAGGGCACGTTGTGTGGATGAAGGATGACAGATTGCCGAAGATTGTTCTTTTTGGCCAACCGTCTAGGGCTAAACGGATAGCAGTTCGTCCTCGTCTGGGGTGGGAGGACGTCATAAAGAAAAGTTAAAAGTAATTGGAAATTTCGTGAAAGGGTGTAAAAAAGGATGCTTTAAATAGATTGGGATGGAGGAGGAGTGTCCTTAGCTGTGTTGGCCTCAGACGGCTTGGTGCTTCATATATATTTGTTAGTAGTAATAGCAGTAGTATTCACTAGTATCCTTCGATGGCGGTTCAATTTTGGATTGCTTTGCAAATAACGGATATTGGTGAATGACTCACTTTTATTGTTGTTAGGTATTTGGTTTTAATTCTTACAATTTTTGGCTTTTATTGAATTTTATTCATCTTTTTTATTTTTTTTTTCATTAGTTTTTTTCACATTCACATTGACATTCCTCGTTTTTATTTGTTGGTTTTTTCTTCGGCACTCTTATTGATTATATTTTTTCGTTTCGTGCTGAAGAAGAGAGGCTTTTGTCCCATCGAATTATTTGCTTTGTTGTGTTTTGCCAGTAATTTTATTCAACCCCTAAAAACCCCATTTTTGCTTGTTTTTCTTTCTTTATGTTATGTCAGGCCAATGTGGTTTAAAAAATTATCTTCGTCATGATTATGGGGGCATATAAGGTTCTTATAGAGAGCGTTGTCATAGAAACTTCGAAAAGGGTTCATTCAATTCGAAATTGAAAGGACTAGTGCCATTTTTAATGGTAAAAAGTGATTGGTGGAAAACTAACACCCTCTTAAGTCCACCATTTCCCAAAACACAGCCAATAAAAACTTTGAGGTAGCCATTTTGTTCAACGTAGTTGAAAGGTCCAGAAATTATGTCTTTGAGGATTACAATTCCCCCACAGTCCTCAGCGCAAGGGTTGTAAGTTATGCCCTTAGAGTATATAAGGTTTTTTATATAATGTGTTGTCGTAGAAACTTCGAAAAGGGCTCAATCGACTGGAAATTGAACGGGCTAGTGCTGTTTTTAATAGTCGAAAGTCATTGGAGGGCAACTAACCCCGCTCTTACGCCCACCATTTCGCCAAACACATTCAATCAAAATTTTGAGATAGCCATATATTTATGGCTCTCTCAAGACGTTTAAAAAAAACTCTTTTCCATACCATCCAAGAGGTAAAGATCTTGGCACTGGATATCTTCCGCTAAGTTTTCCAGAGCCCGAGTTTTCCCATACGAAGTAAATGTAAGGGGCATGTTTATTTTTTAATATAATTTAAATAAAACACGTTACAGTCAGCATAACTAAAATAAAACATTCCAGTGTTCGAACCTTTTTAATACTCGAAACTAATTGGAGGGCAACTAACGCCCCTCTTAAGAGTTAGTAGTTGAAAGTTCTGGAAATTAGGTCTTTGCCAGCGTTGTCGTAGAGACTTCAAAAAGGACTCATTCAATTTGGAATTGAAAGGGCTAGTGCCCTTATTAATAGTCAAAGGCGATCGGAGAACGAATGCCCCCCTCCCTCGCCATGCACATCATTTCCCCAAACACTTCCGATCAACATTTTGATTTAGCCATTTTGTTGAACGTAGTTGAAGGGTCTGAAAATTACGTGTTTGAGTATGATAAACCCCCCATAGCCCTCAGCGCTAAGGTTGTAAGTTATTTCCTGGGGGCATATAAGGTTTTCATAGAAAGCGTTGCCGTTAAAACTTCAAAAAAGGCTCACTTGATTGAAAATTGAAAGGGCTAGTGCCGTTTTTAATAGTTGAAATTAATTTGATGGCAACTACCCCCTCTCACGCTCACCCTTTACCCAACTACATGAAATCAAAATTTTGAGATATCTATTTTGTTCAACGTATTAATAAGTCCAAAAATTATGTATTTTGGGATGGCAATCCCCTCAGAGCCCTCGGGTCAAGGATTGTAAGTTATGCCTTGGAGGCATATAAGGTTCTTATAGAAAGCATTGTCATAGAAACATCAAAAAAGCTCATTTGATTGGAAATTGAAAGGGCTAGTGCCCTTTTTAATAGTCGAAAGCAATTGGAGAGCAAATAACTCCCCTCTCACACCCACCATTTCCCCAATCATATCCAATCAAAATTTGGAGATAGGTATTTTCTTCAACGTAGTTGAAAATTCCGGAAATTAAGTCTTTGACGATGACAAACACCCCAAACCCCTCAGGACAAGGGTTGTAAGTTATAACCTGGGGGCAAGTAAGGTTTTTATAGAAAATGTTTTCGTAGAAACTTCCAAAAGGGCTCATTTGATTGAAAATTAAAAGGGCCATTGCCCTTTTTTAATAGTCGAAAGTGATTGAAGGGCAACTAACCCCCCTCTCACGCCCACCATTTCCCCAAACACGTTCAATCAAACTTTTGAGATAGCCATTTTGTTCAACGTAGTTAAAGTTCTGGAAATTAGGTCTTTGAGGATAAAGATAGGTCCAGAAATTATGTATTTGAGGATGACAATCCCCCCACAGCCCTTGGCGCAAGGGTTGTAAGCTATATCCTGGGGGTATATAAAGTTTCTAATAGAAAGTGTTGTCGTAGAAACTTCAAAAAGAGCTCATTTCGATATATATATATATATATATATATATATATATATATATATATATATATATATATATATATATATATATATATATATATATATATATATATATATATATATATATATATATATATATATATATATATATGCTTCCTAAAAGTTATAATATAATTTGTAATATACTGAAAAAAATTCTTTTACATATTTTCACTTTTATAACTATAAGAAATTAAAAATTAATTAAGATTTTAAGGAATAAACATCAGCATATGTATATTAAACTTACAATGTACACTTTTTTAGTAAATTCATTTAATTTTTTTCAGTAGAATACAAATTATATTCTCTCTTCTAGAAAGCATAGGGTTTAGAATCCTACTCAGGTTAATTTCTGCTCGTTTTGAGTTTGACTTATTTTATTTTCTGTTTGTTTTTGGTTTCATTTATTTATTGATACTGATTTGTGGTAGTTGTAAGCTTTTGCAGATTATTTGATTCTATTTTTGTTAATTTTTTTTTAATGGAGCTCTTTCCTTTTTTTGAAAAACTTATTTTGTGCAAAAAGTTTTTTTGATTAATTTTATGACAAGGTCGTATAGGTATTTTGGAGATCCATATAACAAAGACTTCCACGACTTGAGTGGATTAGTTTTTACTGGAACTGAAGACTCCTTACTGAAAATCTGGAGAGCCGTGATAGATCCAGCTGCTGACGAAGCTTGCTTTGCATTGACTATGGAAACTCCGTCATGTGCTCAGAACAAACTGGCTTAATTCTGTAGTTAATTCTGTAGTTAATCACAGGGACTGTGACGGCACTTGCATCTGTTGATACAGATTCCAGTTAGGCCCGATCCATGCCTCTTGCGACTTTACTCTCAACTTGGAGACGATCGTCATATAGTTAATACGTAATTTCTAGAAACGTGAATTAAGTTAAATGGGAATCGTGACCTGATCTAAAGTGTGATCTGAGCAAGGCCTATAAGCTTAGTAGATATTTTATGTAGCCAAGACTTTTGGAGGTTCTCTGCAACTTTTGAGAGTCCACCTACTCTAAACATAGTTTAAGAACTGGCCTTTGCCATCTTATGGATACAGCTGTGCATGCCCTTTATCAGCATATATGAGTCAGTGGATAGAATACATTATTTTTCTTCTCGGCCATTTGCGAAACAAATTTCTATTTTGGATATATTCCGCTTAACGTTCAGTAGTCGATACCAGAAAAAGCCGAAATAATATCGTTTTTGATATCGATATTTAGGTTTCGATATTCGATATCGATATTTTGTGAGATATTTTGATATATCTATATCGATAGATAATATCGCCTTACCAGGGGTGGATCTAGGAGTTTTAGGGGGGGGCGCAAAATAGGTTGGTTCGATAAACTCGCGTTAGGAGCAAGTTTAATTAATGCAAACTTACGTTAATTAAGAAAATTACACTACTTTAGTCTACGTTAGGAGGGCGCGCACCCCCTCCCCCTGGATCCACCCCTGAGCCCAACACTACTTCCAAGGTTAAGCAAAAATATATTTTGTTGGTCATACCCTGGGAACATAGTCTGAAGTGATACTCTTCTCAGCAATCAAGATGTGATAGGTTTGTAACTTTTCCCATCCTTTTTCGAACAAGATACGATAAATTTCGTCAGCACACAGTGTCTTAAATGGTAGGAGACAATCCACAGTTTTCTTTTCTTTTTATTTTTTTTACCCAATCAACCCTTAGAAGCTGTGATACCTGCCTATCCTCATCCTGGAATCAATTTTGTATGCTGGTTTAGATCTATTAACTAATTGACCCCTGGCATATATTTCAAACAAGAAGCTCCAGGTTATTTTTGAGCTCTTTGTGAAGGCGGCATCCTCTTGTAGACTGTCTCTAAGTAAACCAAATATATAATTTCGCAGAAGTTCATCCATAGGGGTCTTCCTACACTTTGTATTTCCTGTTTAAGGACTTTTAGACTTTCAAAATATGTATGCCCGTCTTCAGGTTCATTCATTTGGATTGAAATTTTCATGTGGCGTTTACATAAAAGAGTGCAATAACAGAAACAGTACTGATTATCTTATTCAAAAGTTTTGCACTATATGTCAGCAGGGCGATTTGACGCTTCGACGCTTTGACGCTTCTAGGCCTAAGCGATTGTGCCGCTTCACTTCTGCAAGATTTTGGGGGAACTCCCCAAAATTTTGGAGATGGTGGAAGTACTGAATGAAAAGCATTTAATGAGCCGAATATAATCAAACAGTTCGTGGTAACGAACTGTAAGTAAGGAGCGATCCGGCTCAATAGTAACCGAAATTCTACAAAACGGGATTTTGATACAAATAGATAATATCAAAAGAATTGGATTTTTATGCTGACTTGAAATATATAAGTTTTATCAAGTTTATTTTTACCCATCTAAAGTTACGAGCCTGAAAATATTAGCCTTATTTTCAAAAAAGGGGGAAACCTTCTGAAAGTGATAGAATCATAGTGAAAATTACACAGTCAGATTCAGTATATCAGAAAACCGTAGTGTAGAAGTTTCAAGCTCATATCTGTAAAAATGTGGAATTGGCAATTTTTTGCCAGAAGAAAGATCACGGATGTGTGTTTATTTTTTTTTCAGGGATGATCGTACCGACCCAGTGTTCCTAGAATATCGCAAGAGAGCTCATTCGAACGTAAATCAAAAGTTCTAGTGCCCTTTTTAAATGACCAAAAAAATTCCCACGCTCATTTTTTTTTCTCAGAGTCACCCGATTAAAATTTTGAGATAGCCATTATGTTCAGCATAGTCAAAAATCTAATAACTATGTCTTTGAAGATTATTTAATCCCCCAAAGCCCCGGGGGAAGGGCTGCAAGTTATGAACTTTGCCCATTGTTTACAAATAGTATTGGTTATTGGGAAGTATACAGACATTTTCAGGGGAATTTTTTTTCTAGTGGGGGGGGGCGGGGGAAGGGGATTAAAAGGGAAAATATTTCCATGGAGAATGTTTCCATGGGGGAGGGAAATTTTTGTGAATTGGGCGCTGGATTTCCAAGAATTATTTAAAAAACGATCAGAAATTAAATAAAATATCAAGTTTTTTCAACCGAAAGTTAGGAGCAACATTAAAACTTAAAAGAACAGAAATTATTACGTATATGAGCAGGTTTGCTCCCTAGTCAATTTTATTTTTTTGTCCAATTATTTTAAAACAACTCTTGAAACACAAGTGCCGTTTAATTAGAGTCAGGAAATTTTTAAAATACAAACAGAAGCTTTGGAGTGAAGAGCGATTTATTGAGGAGGGGTTGTCCCCCTTATAAACGGGAAAATTTCTATTCTTTTAATTTTTAATGTTGCTCATTACTTTCAGTTAAAAAAAAACGATTTTTTTTTGGGTTAATCACTGAAAGGCTGAACCAATTCTAAGAGGAAAATATTGACATGTTGCTGATTTGCATAGCCAAAAATAGCCAGTAGTTTAATTTTTCTTTATCCTGAGCCCAGGTAGTTCCAAATCAGGGTTTTTAAAATGTTCATTCATGTAATAGAAGTTTATTTATTTTATTAAAAACTTAATAATGTGCAATTAAGATTTAAAATAAAACGTGCAAAATACTCTGTATTTACAAAGTTTGTTAAAGAATTTTACCAAACCCTAAAGGAAGTCTGAGCAAAAAATTGATCAGACATATCGAAATCGATATATCGATTATCGAATATCGAAAGAAAAATATCGATATATCGTTTTATTAAGATATCGCCAAACACTACCTATCTGCGAAAATGAGATATTTGTATTTTTGGCCAGAAGAAAGATGCGTGTTTTTTGTTTCTTTGTTTGTTTATTCGCCCAGGGGTGATCGTATATACCAAGTGTTCCTAGAATATCAGGCAAGAGGTCATTCGTACCGTAATTAAAAGTTCTAGCACACTTTTTAGTGACCAAAAAGATTGGAGGGTAACTGGACCCCCTCCAACACCCATTTTTTCCAAAAGTTTATATGATGAAAATTTTCAGATAGCCATTTTGTTCGGTATAGTTGAAAGATCAAATAATTATGTCTTTAGGTTCAAAATGACCCCCCACGTGGGAAGAGGCCTGTAAGATATGAACTTCACCCATTATTTACGTATAGTATATGTTATTTTGAAGCATAGAGACTTTTTTTTTGGGGGGGAGTGTACTTGGGGTTGATTTTTACAGGGATAATCTTCTTTTGGGAGTGAAATTTCATGGGGGTGAATATTCCAGGGGATATGTTACACTGGGGGAATTTACAGAACTACTATACGAAATAATTTTTAATTGTCTTACATTCTCTTTGCCCAATTTGTCATGTGGAGATGTTCCGGGGGAATTGTCCAGGGGCTTTTTTCCGCGCGTTTTCATTTCTGGGAAATAATTTCCACAGAAGGGGGGATTTCTGGGGTGATCAAGAAACTGAATAGAGATTAAAGTCTTTTTCAAATGAAAGAATTCTAAGGAAAATTTTTCAGGCTGAATCGTCCGCAAGCAATTTTAAATGGAAAGGGGCTGCTCAGCGAGGATGGTACTGTCTGGAGTAAATTTGACGGGAGGCGGTGTACTTTACATTGGGCGAGATTCACGTTGAGTTTACCGTTAGGGGGAGGGGTATATTTCATAAAGGGTGAACCAGATTTACAGGTATTATTTGAAAACGAACAGAAATTATTCCTACTTGGAAGGGCAATTATTCAAATTCCATATCAAGCAGACTGTTTTTGCTAACGTCTTCTTAAATGAAAGGGATGGAACGGTTGCTTCATTGGCACCTCTTGCGTAATCCCGAGACTAAAATACAGATAATTATAACCAAATGAGTTTTTAAAGAGGTATGATTGACTGAAGTTCTTTACGCCAATAGATATTTCAAACAGTACAAATCACTGGGAATCAAAGAATATTTTCTAGCCGTGTTTCTAAGCTTATAAAAGATATTTGACCGTCGTTTTTTTAGTCATAGGCAGCGCAACATCATTGCTTAAGTAAAGAGCGATATGGCTTCCATGTAGGATATCGTTTTTTTTGCCAGGCCACTTCATATGGAGACAGTTACAGTAACCACTTCGGAGTGGACTCATTCAGCTAGAAATTGAAAGTTATATTTCAATTTTTTATACAAAACTTAAAATACCGTATCACAAAATTCGTCAGTTATCTGGGTAAAAACTTTGAATATAACTTTGAACATAGAAGCTTAATTTTTTCATAATGCCCTTTGCCTATATCTGATTTGTCACCTTTAAAACATTTGAAATGGGTGACTTTGATATTGAATGTTTTTTTTTTGCTCTTTTGGATTCCTAAAAAGCCTTCTTGTATTAAAAACTGGTTTTTAATAACAATTAAAAAAAATACATTTTAATTTTTTTTTGGCTTATTTATAGAATATGTCATATAGGCTAAGGCTGAAGTGCTGATTCTCTTATTGCTTTTGGCTGCCGTTTTGGATATTATTCATTTTTTCTTTTGGGGATTCATTCCAAATTATAAACTGATAAATACCTAGTATCAGTAAAATTATAAACTGAATCTAAAAAGAGGAAATTTATCAAATTGAAAAATATACGATGAGCATTTCACGTGAAAACACTTCAATTACAATGAAACAAAAAACACTTAAGGGTTTATTCGGTTTGAAGAAAAATGAAGTGCCAGCTATTTTCTTAGGTAAAAAATGAAAAGCTTATCCGTTTTAAATGTAAGTAAATGAAATAATATGCAGACTGAAGTAGCTCCGGGAAGATGTTGAGATTTTCATCCTAGTTCGTCACTTTTAATCCAAGCAAAATGTTAGGACACTTAGCAACAGTTATTGGGTTTAAGCTTTGATTTCCAAATGTTCACAAAAATTACCAAATTTAAGAAAGTCGCAAGGATAATTCAAAATACTCAAAATACTGTGGTCAAATACTCAAAGACTCCTCTTTGATCCCCACCCAGGCTCAAAGCTTCTACTATGGTAATTTACATGGAAATCTCCAAAGAGTTTCTTTTTAAAATAGCTTCCAAGCGTAGTTAGGGGTATTTAGCCTTTTTTGCTTTTCTTCAAAGCTTTGAAAAAAGTGTTACATTTGTTATATTTGTGCATATTTTTGGTAATCATTTGTGGGGTGATCGAATTTTTAAACCACTGTAGATACGTAAGAACGTTGTAACATCTATTACCCTGAGGTCATAAGACTGTCAAAGACTCCTCCTTGAACAAGTAGAAAGGCCTCAGGAGATCGTGACGGGGCTCCATATAGGGGCATAGAGTCCCTAGGGAGATGGTTTTCTCACTGAGAATGAAAAAACAGAATTTTTCTCACTTGAAAAAACAGGAATTTTCTCACTTTTATGGATGTTTCTTGGACGGTTATGAGTGTTGGTCAATTTATTTGATGTTTTTCATGGATGTCAACATCAATTCATGTCTGTTTTATGGTTTTTGTCAGTGAGAATGGAAAAACAGTATTTTTCTCACTTTGATGGATGTTTTATGGTTTTTGTCAGTGAGAATGCAAAAACAGGATTTTTCTCACTTTGATGGATGTTTCTTGGATGTTCTCACTTTGATGGATGTTTTATGGTTTTTGTCAGTGAGAAAGGAAAAACATGATTTTTCTCACTTTGATGGATGTTTTTTGGATGGTTATGAGTAACACATGACACATGAAACATGACACATGACATATGACACACGAAACATGACACATGAGACATGACACGTGACAGGTGACACATGACACATGACACATGACACAACACATGAGACATGACACATGACATATGACACATGACACGAAACATGACACATGACGAATGACACATGACACATGACACATGACATATGACATAAGAATGACGTAATCAACTAGGACAAATGGATTTTCTGAGAAATTGATTACATAATCAGTAGATCTCTATCAGGAGGTCGTGACGGGGGTCCATATATGGATATAGAATGACATAATCGACTAGGGACAATCGGATTTCTGAGAAATTGATTACATAATCAGTAGATCCCTATCAGGAGGTCGTGACGGGGGTCCATATATGGATCTAGAATGACATAATCAACTAGGACAAACGGATTTCTGAGAAATTGATTACATAATCAATGCTGTACTGTATAGTTGTGGGTGCAGAAGGGAAGTTAATCATGCTGAAAAATTGGTATTGGTGGGACAATAAAAGAGTATTTTTCTATGAAAAGATAAATTAAAAGAATATCTTGGTGAACATGCATCCAAAAAGATGTCGATACTGTTTGTTGGTGAAAAAGAGCATAACTTATAGATCGAAAATGTGTTTAAGAGGGATATTAACAAAGTAACTTGCTCTGAAATGGTCTTTGAAAAGTATTTCTTGGCGTTGAGGTATCCAAAAAGCTGTAAAGTATAGTTGTGGGTGAAAAAGATAAGTACTTCAAGTTGGAAAATGGGTTTAGAAGGGACATTAAGAAAGTAAGTTGCTCTGAAAAGGTTTTTGAAAAGTATTTCTTGGTGTTGAGGTATCCAAAAAGCTGTAAAGTATAGTCGTGGGTGAAAAAGATAAGTACTTCAAGTTGGAAAATGGGTTTAGGAGGGACATTAAGAATGTAACTTGCTCTGAAATGGTCTTTGAAAAGTATTTCTTGGTGTTGAGGTAACCAAAAAGCTCAAAAGTATAGTTGTGCGGAAAAAATATAATTTCTTCAAGTTGGAAATAATTGTTGAGGAGGGACGTTAAGAAAGTAAGTTGCTCTGGAATGGTCTTTGAAAAGTATTTCTTGGTATTGATGTATCCAAAAAGATGTAAAGTATAGTTGAGGGTGGGAAAGATAAGTACTTGAAGTTGGAAAATGGGTTTAGGAGGGACATTAAGAAAGTAACTTGTTCTGAAATGGTCATTGAAAAGTATTTATTGGTTTTTTGGTATCCAAAAGGCTGTAACTTATAGTTTGGTGTGAAAGATATCATTTATTTTAGTTGTACCTTTGGTTTATGTGTGTCACTTAGAATGGAACTTTCTCTTAAAAGGTCTTTGAATAGTATTTCTTGGTGTTGAGGTATCCAAAAAGCTGCAAAGTATAGTTGTGGGTGAAGAAGATAGGTACTTCAAGTTGGAAAATGGGTTTAGAAGGAACATTAAGAAAGTAACTTGCTCTGAAATGGTCTTTGAAAAGTATTTCTTGGTGTTGAGGTATCCAAAAAGCTGTAAAGTATAGTTGTGGATGAAAAAGATAAGCACTTCAAGTTGGAATATGGGTTTAGGTGGGACATTAAGAAATTAACTTGCTCTGAAATGGTCTTTGAAAAGTATTTCTTGGTGTTGAGGTATCCAAAAAGCTGTAAAGTATAGTTGTGGGTGAAAAAGATAAGTACTTCAAGTTGGAAAATGGGTTTAGGAGAAACATTAAGAAAGTAACTTGCTCTGAAATGTTCTTTGAAAAGTATTTCTTGGTGTTGAGGTATCCAAAAATCTCTAAAGTATAGTTGTGGGTGAAAAAGATAAGTACTTCATGGTGGAATATGGCCTCCTATGGTTCGATAAAAAAGTAACGGGCTCAGGTATTGTCATTGTTAGGTATTTTTTGTAGTTTATGTAACCAAAAAGATGCAAAGGTTAGTTGTGGGTTTAAAAGATTAGATCTACAAGTTGTAAAGTAGGTTAAGAATGAGTATTAAGGATTTCAATGGCTAAGACCTGGTCTAAGAAATGAATTTCTTGTGTGTTTGTTAAAAAGCAGTAGTAATTGTACAGTTTAGGGTGAAAAAGATAAGTACATAAACTTTTAAAATGGGTTTAGGAGGTACATTAATAATGGAACTTTAACATTTTTGGTCTTTGAAAAGTATTTCTTGGTGATGAGTTAACCTAAAAGCTGTAATGGAGAGTTGTGGGTGAAAAAGGTAAGTACTTAAACTTGAAAAATGGGTTTCTGAGGGATTGTAAGACTGGGACATGCACTAACAGGGGCTTTGAAAAGTAATTCATGGTTAATAGGTATCCACTAATATGTAAAGACTTTATGTGGGTGAAAAAAATAAGATTATCAAGTTGTAAAACAGGTTTAGCAGGGACATTAAGAAAGTAACTTGCTCTGAAATGGTCTTTGAAAAGTATTTCTTGATGGTGAGGTAACCAAAATGCTGGAAAGTAGAATGGGGGCTGAAAAAAATCAGGCCGTCCAGGTGGAAGATGGGTTTTGGAGGGACATTAAGAAAGTAACTTGCTCTGCAATGGTCTTTGAAAAGTATTTCTTCGTTTTGAGGTATCCAAAAAGCTTTAAACTATAGTGGTGGGTGAAAAAGATAAGTACTTTAAATTGGAAAATGGGTTTAGGAGGGACATTAAGAAAGTAACTTGCTCTGAAATGGTCTTTGAAAAGTATTTCTTGGTGCTGAGGTATCCAAAAAGCTGTAAAGTATAGTTCTGGTTGAAATAGATAAGTACTTCAACTTGTAAAATAGGTTTTACAAAAAGATAAGCACTTCAAGTTGGAAAATGGGTTTAGGAGGGACATTAAGAAAAAAACTTGCTCTGAAATGGTCTTTGAAAAGTATTTCTTGGTGTTGAGGTATCCAAAAACCTGTAATGTATAGTTGTGGGTGAAAAAGATAAGTACTTCAAGCTGGAAAATGGATTTAGGAGGAACATTAAGAAAGTAACTTGCTCTGAAATGGTCTTTGAAAAGTATTTCTTGGTGTTGAGGTATCCAAAAAACTCTAAAGTATAATTGGGGGTGAAAAAGATAAGTACTTCAAGGTGGAAAATGGGTTTAGGAGGGACAGTAAGAAAATCACGTGCTCAGAAATGGTCATTGAAAAGTATTTCTTGGTGTTTAGGTATCCAAAAAGCTGTAAAGTATAGTTGTGGGTGAAAAAGATAAGTACTTAAATTGGAAAATGGGTTGATTATGTCCCTTAAGACTGTAACTTGATATGCAATGGTCTTTGTAGAGTATTTATTGGTGTTGAGGTATCCAAAAAGCAGTAAAGTATAGTTCTGGGTGAAAAAGATAAGTACTTCAACTTGTAAAATAGGTTTTACAAAAAGATAAGCACTTCATGTTGGAAAATGGGTTTAGGAGGGACATTAAGAAATTAACTTGCTCTGAAATGGTCTTTGAAAAGTATTTCTTGGTGTTGAGGTATCCAAAAAGCTGTAACGTATAGTTGTGGCTGAAAAAGATAAGTACTTCAAGTTGGAAAATGGGTTTAGGAGAAACATTAAGAAAGTAACTTGCTCTGAAATGTTCTTTGAAAAGTATTTCTTGGTGTTGATGTATCCAAAAAACTGTAAAGTATAGTTGTGGGTGAAAAATATAAGTACTCCATGGTGGAAAATGGGCTGTGAATGGACGTTAAGACATTAACGGTCTCATGTATTGTATTTGAGAGGTACATCGCGGTTTTTATGTCACCAAAAAGCTGCCAAGTAGAGTTGTGGTTGAAAAAGATAATTACTTCAAGTTGATAAAAAGGTGAAGAAGCTGCATAATAGAAGGAAACTGCTCTGACATGGTCTTTGAAAAGTATTTATTGGTGTTGAGGTAACCAAAAAGATGTAAAGTATAGTTGAGGGTGAAAAAGATAAGTACTTAAACTTGTAAAATAGGTTTAGAAGGGACATTAAGAAAGTAACTTGCTCTGAAATGGTCTTTGAAAAGTATTTCTTGGTGTTGCGGTGTCCAAAAAGCTGTAAAGTATAGTTTTGGGTGAAAAAGATAAGTACCTCTAGTTGGAAAATGTGTTTAGGAGGTACATTAAGAAAGTAACTTTCTCTGAAATGGTCTTTGAAAATTATTTCTTGGTGTTGAGGTATCCAAAAAGACGTGAAGTATAGTTGTGGGTGAAAAAGATAAGTACTTAAAATTGGAAAATGGGTTTAGGAGGGACATTAAGAAAGTAACTTGCTCTGAAATTGTATTTTAAAACTATTTCTTGGTTTTGATGTAACCTAAAAGATGTAATATATAGTTGAGGGTGAAAAAGATAAGTACTACGAGTTGGAAGATGTGTTTAGGAAGGACATTAAGAAAGTAGCTTGATCTGAAATGGTCTTTGAAAAGTATTTCTTAGTGTTGAGGTATCCAAAAAGCTGTAAAGTATAGTTGTGGATGAAAACAGATAAGTACTTCAAGATGGAAAATGGGTTTAGGAGGGACATTAAGAAAGTAACTTGCTCTGAAATGGTCTTTGAAAAGTATTTCTTGGTGTTGAGGTAACCAAAAAGCTGTAAAGTATAGTTGTAGCTAAAACTCTAAACTCTTAAGTAAAACTAAACTAGACTAAAACTCTAAGCTAAGTCTCTAAGGTAAAACTCCAAACTCTTAACTTTACCTAAACTAAATTAGAACTCTAACAAAAACTCTAAGCTAAGACGCTAAGCTAAAAACTCTAAACTCTTAAATAAAACTAAACTAAACTGGAACTCTAACTAAAAATCTAAGCTATGACTCTAAGCTTAAAAACTCTAAACTCATAACTAAAACTAAACTAAACTAGAACTCTAACTAAAACTCTAAGCTAAGACTCTATGGTAAAACTTCAAACTCTTAGCTGTAACTAAGTTGTGGGTGAAAAGGATGGGTACTTTAATTGTAGAATGGGTTTAAGAGGGACATTTAGAAAAGAACTTGTTCTGAAATGTCTTTCGAAAATTATTGCTTGGAGTTTATTCGCGACCTCCCGATATGTTTTTACATATTATGTAATCGATTTCTCAGAATTACGTTTGTCTGTGTTGATTATGTAATTCCTCGTCCCTGTATTAAGCCCAGTCACTATCTTCTGATTGGGGTCTACTGATTATTTAATAAATTTCTCAAAAATCCATTTGTACTAGTCGAGTACGTCATTATATGTCCATATATTGACCCCAGTCACGACCTCCTGATAGGGTTCTACCGATTATGTAATCAATTTCTCAGAAAATCCGTTTGTCCTAGTTGATTACGTCATTCTATATCCATATATGGACCCCCGTCACGACCTCCTGATAAGGTTCTACTGATTATGTAATCAATTTCTCAGAAATTCATTTGTCCTAGTCGATTACGTCATTCTATATCCATATATGGACCCCCGTCACGACCTCCTGATAGGGTTCTACCGATTATGTAATCAATTTCTCAGAAAATCCATTTGTCCTAGTTGATTACGTCATTCTTATGTCATATGTCATGTGTCATGTGTCATGTGTCATTCGTCATGTGTCCTGTGTCGTGTCATGTGTCATGTGTCATGTGTCATGTCTCAGGTGTTGTGTAATGTGTCATGTGTCACGTGTCATGTGTCACGTTTCATGTGTCATGTGTCATGTGTTACTCATAAGCATCCAAAAAACATCCATCAAAGTGAGAAAAATCATGTTTTTCCATTCTCACTGACAAAAAACATAAAACATCCATCAAAGTGAGAACATCCAAGAAACATCCATCAAAGTGAGAAAAATCCTGTTTTTCCATTCTCACTGACAAAAACCATAAAACATCCATCAAAGTGAGAAAAATACTGTTTTTCTATTATCACTGACAAAAACCATAAAACAGACATGAATTGATGTTGACATCCATGAAAAACATCAAATAAATTGACCAACACTCACAACCGTCCAATAAAAATCCATAAAAGTGAGAAAATTCTTGTTTTTTCAAGTGAGAAAAATCCTGTTTTTTATTCTCAGTGACAAAAACCATCTCCCTATGGACTCTATGCCCATATATGGAGCCCCGTCACGATCTCCTGAGGCCTTTCTACTTGAACCTCCCAAATTGAAAGCTTTTATTATGACCTGGCCTTTTAATGTAACTTGGGCACTGGACCATGGGCGCCATTGTTGTGGTAAAGCTTTTTAATCTAGTTCGTTATTGATTTAGTAAAAGTATATAAAAACGAAAGCGCAAATTTTAAAAACAAAACTTATTGTTAAGATAAGGGACATACCTAGCCAAATTTCGGCTTTATGAGACATTAAGACATCCAAGGTTCTTAGTCCTTGCATCTGTTGGGCAAAGGAATGTGTGGTTGAATGAAATGTATAAAAGATACATTTTATGGGAAGGGGTAGACGGAAACTAACTTGATGCCAGACTGACCTCTGGTCCGTTGTTTTTAGAAATACCTTGGAATCTTGTCGGATCATTGTAAGTGTCTAAGTATCCTATTATATACGAGTATTATCGTAGTTTTCCGAGACTTGTGGTCTACTTGGGACAGCCAGTCCCCTTAGAAAATATATATCTAGTATTATTATACGTTAATTGAATAAAAGCATTGCATTATAGCCAACCTCTCTACAATCTACTTTTAGTCCCTCGAACATACCCAGTTGGTACGCCTCATTATTTCGGTCATAGCCTAAGGCACACTACCAAAGTTTATTTACCTTAGGGCCAGAGTTTATCTCCCCTATAAAGGGAGAATAAAGGCATCTACAACAGCATCACTTAAATACCATAAGAACCATGTTACAACATTGTCACTCGAGCACAACGTTAGGTGGGGATGTCGATATCACTTTCGTCACACCAATTCGTTTTAGTGTGAATCTGCATGGTACTTATGAATGAATGTTTTCAAAGTAAAGCCGTTTCATCAATAAGAAAAAAACGGGTTGACGCATGTGTCCCTTTCCCTTTGGAAGATAAAACCATGTAAGTGCTGTATCAAGTATAACTCACGAAAATCCTGTTAATTTTTGTCAACTTTTCAACTTTTTGGCATCCTTGCTTTCAATAAAATAAAAAAAATCAAGGTACCATCACTCAAATATAATAACTCCCTATGCCCCCCTCCCTCTGGATACCATCTTGATAGGACGCCGTCTCTGCTTTAAATAAAACAAAATAATTAACTTATTGGCACCCCTGCTTTCAAAAAATAAGTCGAGATGTTATCATTAAATATGATAGCTCACTACCCCCCCCCCCTCTGGATACCACCTTGATAGGATGCCGTCTCTGTTTTAAATTAAAAAAAATAACTTTTTGGGATCCCTGCTTTCAATAAAAATTTCGTGATATTATCATTTAAATTTAATACATCCCTACCCCCCCCCCTCTGGATACCACCTTGATAGGATACCGTCTCAGCTTTCATTAGAAAAATGATTTACTTAATAATTAACTAGGTCACTATATGGTTCATACAAACACGCAAAATAACGTTAAACAGCTTATTGTTCCTTGAAAAAAAAAATTGAGGGTATGAGTAAAGGGGTACAAAGACAACAACAAAAATATTGAAATTATTCAGATATACCTCAAATTCTGGAAAACTGAGTCATAGATTCGCCGTGACATTCAATAAGATCCTAAGAATCTAGTTAAAAGGGAGCACATACAAAAGCCAAATTAGGCCAGTAGCCTATGAGAAATCGCAAAATGTCCAAGACAATGAACAAGTCCTAATGGGGGGTCCTGGGTCTATCAAATATTTCAATGGTTTCCCAGGGAATTTGATATCATTTTCTTCTGTCTCCACTTTAAATGAAAAGCATAATTTTCTTTTTGGCATCCCTGCTTTCAATAAAAAAAATGAGGTATTATCATTTACAAATGATAGCCCCCTATCCCCCCCTATAGGCAATAATTTACAATTTATTTATGAATCATATATTTGGGGTGACTTCCGTTTCAATCTTTAATTCCCCAACCTTGTACAAAGCTTAGTCTATAATAATTTCTTAGACCGCACTGCTTTTCCATTTGCAAAAAATTAAGCAAGAAAAACGGATTTTAATTTTTATAAAGCAGTGAATACAATAAAATAAACACTTAATTAAACAAAAATACTCAAATATTTTGACACCACGTCCGGGAGCCTTTCTCAAGGGAAAAAAAAGAAAAGAAAAAAATGAAACAAAAAATGTTCTTTTTAAAAAACTTAACTTACATCAAAATAAAAACATACTATACACATAAAGAGAAAAAAACAACAAAAGAAAAAATATAAATAAATAGGAAACAAAAATCACATATTAAATAAACACTTCAATTCACTGGTGTATATACGAAATCGAATGTCTATATTGATTTAAAGACGCCTCCTCAAAGTATATAAATGGTAATCTATCAAAAAATAAAGAATATATTCATGCTTAAACCAAAACAATAAAGGTCAGCTAACCCCCCGCCCATAACCCCTAATTAAATCTCACAAAGTTCATCAACCAATGTTTGAATTATAAATTGAACTGATTCGTTTGCTTGCAAGCTTAGCTGCAGTTCGTTTACTTTTCCCAGCATTTAACCCATTCTGACCTTTCTTCGCAAGGTCATCTTTCGTTTCAGAACTATTATTAAAATCAGTACTGATTGAAAATCTTGCCTGCTTTTTAACTAAACTATTATAAATTGAACTGATCCTAAATTCCCCTTCATCTCTATTGATTTTAATACCCTCATATATTATATTTTTTATTTCTTTAATTTCCTTGAAACTTTATAAAAGTCTTAAAGACGTATCTTCCATTTTTTGTTTGATGTAATAAAATACTGTGATGAGGAAAATTATAAACATGTTCTGCAACAGCTGACTCCAACGTTTCCGGTGTTTTATTTTATTTTAGAGAGCAATCTATGGCATTCTTGTGTTGCTGTACCCTATTTTCTAAAATCTGTTGTGTTATTCTCGCATAAAATTTACCGCTAGATCATGGAATTTTGCATTCTCTCTTTTGCAAATTTCTCGGTACCTTGTCTTTCCCTTTATTTAACAAAGAGCTTGTGGTTTGTCCTGCTTTAAATGCTTTTTTTATATTATGGTTTTTTTATTCTCTTCTTAATTTTTGTGACAATATTGTGATAAAATGCAAAGTTATGTAATTTGTTTCTTGATTTGACCCATCTTCTTCTAATATTTCTGGTTCCATTAACTTTTTGTTGTCCTTTTTTCAATTATTTGAGAAATCATATTTTCCGGATAACCATTGCCTACTAGAATATCCCTAATAAAAATTAGTTCATTGCTTATGTATTCTGGTGATACTAATTTTAATACCCAAACAACTAAAGAAATAACCACACCCCTTTTTACCTGGATCGGATGATTTGATGCGAAAGAGAAGTAACGGTTGTTATTAGTCGGTTTACGGTAAATTGAAAACGCTATTTCGTTATTATTTCTATGGATCAAAATATCTAGAAACGGTAAATTATTCTCTGTTTCCTTTTCAATTATAAAAATTAATTCTCCTCCCAGATTATTTAACTGTTCCAAAAAACCTTCAATTTGTGATTCCCCATAATCCTAAATAACTAAAATATCATCCATATATCTGCCCCAAATTTAGGTTTTAAAAAATATGTTTCTATTGATAAATTTTCTACATACTCTACATCAATATTTGATAACAACGGACTTAAAGGCCCTCTCATTGCCAATCCCCTAATTTGACGGTAAAAATTATCTCTAAACGTGAAGTAATTAGTATACCTGCTAGTTGTTTTAATTAGATTTAAATAGTTTCCAGTTCAATTCCCGGAGATATTTCTTCTATTTCATTTTTATATTCATCAAATATATTGAATAAAATACTAAACGATTTATCAAAAGGAATATACGTATACATGGATCTTATATCAAAACTAAACAATCTAGATTCTTCTGATATTTCTACATTTATAAGTTTATCTTTTAAGAATTCCAAGTTTTTTATACACGAATCATGGAGATATAATAAAGGTTTAAGTGTCATTGCTACCCATTTCTCGATTTTTATCGTTGGTGAATTGGCTGTTGAAACTATATGTCTTAAAGGGATATCTGTTTTATGTATTTTTGGAAAATAATAAATTCTTGGGCTGTCTGATCCCCTCGGAAAGAACTTGTAATGCGTGTAGGGTGTGATACTTCCATTTGTTTTAAGGTCTTCTAAATCTTTTCTTGATCTTTTAACATACAATTCAGTTGGGTCTGCGTTAAGTTTTTTATATGTTGAAGAATCATTTAGAATTGTTTCTATTTTAGTATCATAATCATCTTATTCTAGGATTACTACTGTATTGCTCTTATCCGCTTTCGTTATTATTAGAGAGATTTAGAAATGGAATTGGGTCCATGGTAGTGCATGAGCAGTGGAGGAGTTTACGGAGGTCTTTATTGGATACTCGGTCGATTTAGGTGATTCCTGCTATGCCACGGAGATATTTTGTTTCAAACGCGTAGATTCGCCTTCATTCATCAGCTTCAATTGACCATGTTTCACTTGCATACATAGCAATGGGCGTTATGAGAGAGTTAAAGAGCTGGACCTTCAATGAAAATGATAGTAATTTGCTTTTCCAAATTGATGATAGGCTCTTGAAGCTACACCTAATCGATTTTGAGCAATCGTTGTTAGAGGTTAAAAGACTGCCGAGGTAGACAAAAGATTCTGTATTTTCAATTTGCTCTCCTTTTATGGTTAGCTGCATGGCTCTGGGTGCAGAGTCTCTGGATACCCGCATGACTTTCGTGTTTGTTGTGTTGACAACCATCCCAAGGAATTCGGTTGCTGACACTATCTCGTTTGTGTCTGTTTGAAGGAGATGATTCATGACAGGAGATGTCATGACGCTAATTTATCGACAAGTTTTCCTCCAATGAATACACCGTCTGTGGTTCTAGCAAGTGATAAAGCTGCATTTAGAAACAGATTAAATAGATGAGGGGATAGGAGGCAACCCTGAAGAACACCTGCTGACGTCTGGATCTATTCTGTCAATCCCTCAGGCGTCTGAACCTGGCTACAGAAGTTCAAATACATATCTTTAATCAACGTTACCATGTTTTTGGGGACTCCATAATGCAGAAGTATGTGGCAAAGCCCATTGCGCCATATTAAATCAAAGGCCTGTTTAAAGTCAATAAAAAGTAAGAACAGTTCTTCGGAACGTTCTATATTTTCCTCCATCAGTTGCCGGTTGGAAAAAATATGATCTATAGTAGATCGATGTCTTGGAAGCCAGTCTGATATTCCTCTAAAGTGAGGTCTGTCAGGGATTTTAGTCGGTCAATTAGGATTTTCGAGAGGATCTTTGCCGGTTGGCTTGTCATGCTAATTGGTTTGTAGATATTACTGTCGCCTTTTTCATCCTTTTTGTAAAGGGGGACAATCATGGCCTTCGGCCAAGATATTGGGAAGTAGCCTGTTTACCAGATGCCCTACTGTGACTTTATGATAGATATCTACCAGTTCTTCTGGGCCAGACTTAAGTATATCTGACTGTATGATATTTGGGCCAGGAGCTTTATTTGTTTTCATGGATGGTATAGCACCACTACCTCTTCTCGTAATGGTGGTGGACTTGGATCTACTGTGTACTCCGGTAATTGAAAAGACAGTAGGATAGATGGGTCAGGGGTTATTGTGGTGGTTCAGTTTCAGACAAAAGTGTTCCTTCCAGTATTTCCGCCTCTCCTCAGAATCTGTGATAAGTTATCCATGTTTATCTAACAGGGCTTTTGCTGCCGCGGGTTTCTTTTTCGAAAGCTCCCGTAATATTTTGTACATGTAGTGGCTGTCATTTTTTTAAGGTGTCTTCGCATTCATGGCACATGCCGTTGACGTATTGGCGCAGAGCCTGTATTCATCCTGGCTTTGTCGGTCTTGTTTGTTGGCGTGAACACGTTTCTCAGTACAGATATCGATGATTTTGGGTGTGATCCATGGTTTATCAGTGCGGGACTGTACTCCAAAGATTTGGAGCTTTCATCAACCAGACGGTCGACTTCCTCAGTGGTTGGGACTCCCGTGAGTTGGATGCTTGACAGCTTATTCAAAAGAGCAGTTTTATATTTGTTTCTTGTTTTGATGTTTTTGAGAAGATCGATGCGGTATTTTGGGTAGCTTTTCTTGGGTGGTTGGGATTTTCGGAGGCACATATGGAGTCCTGACATGACTAGAACATGGTCAACGTCAAAATCGACACCGGCTAAAGATACTGTATTCAGCACTGATGACTTCTAGTACTTATGGACCAGTATGAGGTCAACCGAATTTGAGGTTTGGTTATCTGGGGATCTTCATTTGACCACTCTGTATTCTCTAAGTCAAAACATTGTTCTAGTAGTGAAAAGCTCCTTATCACTACATAAATCTATGAGTATTTCCCCTCTAAGGTTTTATCACCCATGTCTGAACTTGCCCATTACGTCTTCGAAACCTGCATTTGATTGTCCAACGATAGCGTTAAAGTCCCCAATGACGAACAGAACATCCTTCTTGGGCCCCTGGTTTATGGTGTGTTGGACCTGGGCGTAAAAGTGTTTTGCATCTTGTTCACTCCTGGAAGAGTCGATGGCATAAACTTAGATAATGGAAATGTTAGCGACGGATCCTTTAAAACGGGCGGCAATGATACGGTCTGAGAGTGGATTTATGACAAGTAGAGATTTTTTAGCACGTTTTGAGAGTAGAAAGCCAACGCCTTGACGGTGAACACCATCGCTTCGTCCTGAGGTGATGAGTGTGTTCCCGTTTATGGTTTTTATTCCATTTAAAGGAAGGTGAGTCTCCAATAATCCAATAATATTTCAATGGTAGCGGTCGATTTCATTTTAAAATTAATTACTTTTTTTCCGGTTTAGCAGGTGTTCGTATGTTTAGCGTTCCAAGCGACAGTGATATCTTTGGGGTAAATATTGGTGTCTTCTCTGATTGGAGAGTTGTCAAATCGGTGAAATAATCGTCAGTTGCCCCGGACGTGGTAAATAAAACATTATCATTATCATCATCATCATCATAAAAATCAGACCATCGGTTGCCCTGGACACGGTAGCATAGGTTCTTATCCTATTTTTGCCATTTCTTATAAAAGAGAAGGAGTTTTGTGGCATTTTTGTCAGGATAACGGTATGCCATTCTTCTCTATCCTCAGCAGAGGCCATTGTCCATGGTTCTTGATCATCTACCCTTCACAGTTGCTCCTCTAGAAAGGGATCCTCTCGTTCGGTGTTCTGCAGCACCAAGCAATTTGACCCATTGCTGGGGGAGGGTTTGTAACCGCCGGGAAGTGTCCACACGCAGGTGGGCCCTATACGGTGTACATCTTAGGGGCCTTCCTCCTCCTACGCCTGTATTTATGACCCCTGGGCTAGGGTGTCCCAGTTTAAATTATGGACCCGCAGGAACTAGGTCCCCCTAGGTCCGCGCTTCCTATGGAGGTATCCTACATATCTTTAGGACGTTCCCCTATCCACCACCTGGGGATGCGCTTGGTGTTGCCTCCATGTTTTCAAAAGTATTTAGCTGGAGTATCACAGGAACGACTAAGAGTCATTAGTTACATCTTCTGAGAATGTTAAGGAAGCTGTTGAACTAAAGCAATAGACAACATGCATTCAGATTGAAAAAAGGCTGATCCGTAATATCTAAAGAACAAATAAGGGTCTGAAATTGTGACTTTTACGGAATGTTGAACTAAATTCAAAGAGGGAATGTGTATCCAAGTTGTCAAAAGGGCGTAGGGATGTAATATTTTAGGAATGGCTTAGGGTATTTAGTTGATAGTTTCAGAGAATATTAAGAGGATGTATAACTATATCAAAAGATATTATTTGCATCCAGCTTTTCTAAGATAGATTTGAAACACCTCTTGAACGGCTACCGGTATTATATTGAAGCTTAAAGGGAATGGTGAATTAAACCAAAAGATACAACAAGAAAACAGACTCTCAAATAGGAATATCCGTGATATAACAGGAACGGCTAAATGTATTATAGTTTAAAATTTCAGGGCATGTTCAGAACTAAACGAAAATACAATACCTGCATCAGAACTGTAAAAACGATGCTAAGTTGAAACGTTCAGGGCAAGTTGAAAAAGATTTCGAAGCGAAGTACATCAAATAGACACTATTTGCATAAAGGTTTCGATAAGAGCGTATCTGTAATATCATCCAAGGTTATTAAGTTGAAACATCCAAGGCATGTTGAGAACTAAAGCAAAAGAGACCACTTGTGTCCAATTTCTCTATGTTCAAAGTCTTAGGAATAACTAAGGGTAGAATTAAGTTAAAACTTTTAGAGCATATTAACCCATTAACGCTTGATTCTCGAAGATGAAAAAATGAAATTGATAAACTTTCTATGCTTGATAGTTGCCTACCAGAGGGACTATCGTGATAAGTAATTCTTCTGCAATACTAAAAACTCAGGTAAAAAACTGTAAAAACACAAAAAAAAACTATGTAGAAGGGAGACTTCTCAAAAAATATCCGTAAATGAAGTCATCCCCCGTTGTCAAGTCACTCAAGTGTGGTGCTTCTCATACAAACATTACCTCCCCCTTACTTCGGAGCTATCTCAAACACATGATGTATCAGCTCTTTTGGGAACTTTATAATCGTGCCCTGGCTTCCATTAGACCCTCGGGCACGCTGAATTTCATTGTTCACTGATCTGTCCTGATCTGTCCAACTGGATTTCCTTAGGAAATCCATTTGTTGAATCTTTCCCTAAGATTATTTTGTGTAGTTTATTTTATAGAATTTTCCCCAAGATACAGTAAACGTATAGCGTAAATTTTGCCCAATAAACTAGTGCCTTGCTCTTAATTGTTGTCCTGTAGTTCGCCAGTACATTACCTAAGGGGTCAACGCCACCTATACTAACATTATAGTTGCTAATCGTGTATGACTGCTTAATTTTCACCTTATTTTATGGCTGCTCTGGAGCATTTTTGAAGAAGTATCTGGTCAATAGGTCAATAGTAATTTTGAAAGTAAAGGGCGCATACGGCAGGGTTTGTGACTACGCCAGAAGCTTGCACACAACTTTGGCCCCTAGGTTTCACTCGTTCTACCCTGTTCACTGGACCTTCTCCCTGTATATAGCTCAATATAGCCGCAGGTTGACGCTACGATTCTTGTTTTATACCCTAATCTAACCGACATTCCCCTGAAGAACATCTTGCATATATGAAGACCGAAAAACAGAATCGTCTTGTAATTTAGTTTTTAGATCCTTGGCGAAGGATCAAAAACCATTGCCAAGGCATCAAAAAGCGTAAGAAAAACTTTTAGATGAATCTGTAAAAAAAAACTTTAGCATCTTTTCTGCCAAACATGTCCAAATGGGAACATATTCAAGTTTTCAAAAACTTAGTTTTGATAATTCATATGTCCAGGGGTGAATCTCGAACTTTTTCATTAGGGGAGGGGGCAACAGGGGTCCATATCCGGATAGTCAAGGGGCATGGGATATATAACAACTTTTATCTCCACATTATTAGGGGACAACTGCCCCCCCCCCAAAAAAAAAACGACGCCCCTGCATGTGTCATAGCAAGGGAGCGAAATATTTCTGAAGATAAAAGACTGAACCACTTAGAAAATATAAATACTCCCATAATTTCACTCTCACTCCATAAGATTACATGCCACACTTGAAGAAAGGAAAAGTGGACAAACTGAGGCTAATTGATGCTAGATAAATCTCAATTACCTTAAAAATCTGTCAATGGGAATAATACGTGTATAGCTTTTCTATTTTGAACTCTATGGAAAGCGTCAGGGCGTCAGTTTCCTTTTAGGGCTACTAAAGAGTGCAGGAAAAAAGTTTAAGCACATATTCCCAAACAGGAATTCGCGGCTTTAATGGGTTAAGAGGGATTTTGAACAAAACCCAAAAGAAACTACGTGAATTCATATTACCGACACAGAGTATCTAAAGTATCTAAAGGCATTAAAATGAAGCTTTCCGGGATTGATGAGGGAGATTTAAAACCAAATCAAAAGACAATATATACATCCGAGGTGTCAAAAGGGTGTATCTCCAATATTTCAGGAATGGCCAAGGGTGTTAAGTAGAATTCAACAGGCATGCTGAGCCGGATGTTGTAAAAAATCAAGAGATACTATGTAGATATAAATTTGCAGAAGGAGATATCTGTAATATTTAAGGAGTGGCTAAGAGTATTAAGTGGACCAAAAATTTCACTAAAGCAATAGACAAATTTATTATCTAGGTGATCAAAAGAGCGTATTTGTAAAGTTTGAGGAATGACTAACGGTAATTTGATAATACTTTCAGGGAAGTTTAAGGGGATTATAGAACTAATTCAAAGATATGATGTTCATCCTGGTTTTAGAGACGTAGCTGAAATACCTCAAAAACTGCAAGGGTATAAAGTTGAAAATTTTTATGAAATGTGGAACTAAAAATAAATACAATATGTTTTGGATCCATCAACAAGCAAACATCCATTACCCTTTAGGAAGAATAGTACATGTTTATATGCAGATAATGTGTTATTCTTCCTTCAAGCATTGGCTCTTTATATGTTTGATATAGTTCTGATGAATCAGCTTAATATTTGCAGACATCTGCGTAGTACATATGCCTAATCAGGAAATGAAGTTCATTGATTATTTGCATGGTTTATGTCGTTAAGAACTAAACTTATTAGCAGTGTCATAAAAAATAGCAAATATTTATCTTTCACTCCAAATTACAAAAAAATAGCAAATATTAATTTTGGCTCGGAAATACTAATAGTCTAATAATTTTCAACAAAATAAGATGGGCATTAAAGGAACTCTGTTGTAGTATCAAGATCAACGAGGAAATGAGGATAGGCATCAAAGAAGTGATATAAAATTGAAAATTGCAGTGACCTAATTAAGAGTAACACCTTCTTGAAAGAAATATAAATTGAAAAAAATAACCCCCCTTTTTAACAGAAACAACTCATTTTCAACTTATACATGATTGGAATCACCACTTACGATGTCAGTTTGTGCTACTTTTGCCTCATTTGGTACATTTTCCCACTGCTACTATCTTTTATTGTGCTCTTACAAAAACATGCTGATCAAAAACATGCAAAAACATGCAAAAAAACATATTTTTTTTATGCTGATCATGGAAGCTTGTTTAGTAAAAATCGAAAAACACCTATAGAAAAAATGCTCCGAAATTGATTTTACCTTTGAACTATCCCAATACATTTAATTTAGCTGGTTAACAATAAAAGTACTTCTGCTGAATATGCTTTTTTTGGAATTTCACCAAGGAAGGCTGTTTTTATCCTGAGAACCATTCTCCTGAGCCGTCTTGTACCTTTTACAAAAATGTTAAGTGGGATTCGTTGTGGTCATTCGCTCATCTGTCCTCCATAAATCATACAGTATCATCTTTGACCCGTAACACATCACTTTTTTATTTTTAAACAAAAACACAAGTTTTTTCAACTAAAAGTAAGGAGCAACATTAAAACTTAAAACAATCAGAAATTATTAGGTATATGAAGTACCCCTACTTAGTACCTCGTTCCTTACGCTAAAGTTTGACTTTTTTCCAATTATTTAAGAATTACTCCTGATACAGAAGGACCGTGTAAGCTTTTTACAAAAAAAAAACACTTAAGAGTAAAGAGCGAAAGCACTGAGCAGGGGCAGCCCCCTCATATGTGTAACAAGTTCGGTTCGTCTTAAGTTTTAATGTTGCTCCTTACTTTCAGTTGAAAACTGTTTTTTTTATTTAATTTCTGATAGTTTTTTAATTAATGCTAGGAAATCTAGCTCCCCCTCCCATGGAAAATTACTTTCCCCACGAAACTAATTTTCGTGGAAAGATCCTCCCACGTAAGCAATCTCACCATAAACCACTCTTTCTTTACGCACTCTTTCTTTACTTTCTCACTCTTTACGCTAAAGTTTTTTATTTTTTTAAGAAATAAAGTTGTGATACAGAGTCAAACTTGAAACAAACAGAGACAGAGACAGAGTAAAACAGAGTCAAATTTAATTTCTGATCGTTTTTTAAATAATGCTTGGAAATCCGGCGCCCCCTTCATAGAAATGTCCCCTACCCCAAAGAAGCATCCTCCACGGAAATATTCTTCCGAGTAACCCCCTCCTCAAGCCCCCCCCACCAGAAAAAAATCCTTCCTGAAAATGTCTGTATACTTCCCAATAACCAATACAATATGTAAGCAATGGGCAAAGTTCATAACTTGCAGCCCTTCCCCTGGGAACTATGGGGAATTAAGTCATCCTAAAAGAAATATTTATTAGATTTTCAAATTAGATTTCTCAAAATTTTAATTGGGTGACTTTGAGAAAAAAAAGAGCGTTGGAGGGGGCCTAGTTGCCCTCCAGTTTTTTGTCACTTAAAAGGGGCACTAGATCTTTTAATTTCCGTTCCAATGAGCCCTCCTACAACATTCTAGGACCACTGGGTCAATACGATTACCCCTGGTAAAAAAAAAAAAAAAAAAACAAATAAACACGCATCCGTGATCTTTCTTCTGGCAAAAAATGGAAAATTCCACATTTTTGCAGATAGGAGCTTGAAACCTCTACAGTAGGGTTCTCTGATAGGCTGAATACGATTGTGTGATTTTCATTCAGGTTCTATAGCTTTAAAGGGTTCTTTCGTCCTTTTTTCGAAAATCAGCCAAATTTTCTCAGGCGCGTAACTTTTGATGGGTAAGATTAAACTTGATGAAACTTATATATTTGAAATCAAAATTTAAATTTGATTCTTTTGATGTATCTATTGGTATCAAAATTCCGTTTTTTAGAGTTTCGGTTACCATTGAGCCGGGTCACTCCTTACTTACAGTTCGTTACCACGAACTGTTTGAAAATGTCAAGCCTTCCAATCACTTTCGACTATTAAAAAGGGCACTAGGCCTTTCGATTTCCAATCGAATGAGCCCTTTTGGAAACGACAACGCTTTCTATAAAAACCTTATATGCCCCCAGGGCATAATTACAACCCTTACCCCAAGCTCTGTTAGGGTGGTTGTCATCCTCTAAGACCGAATTTCCAGAATTTTTAACTACGTTTAACAAAATGGCTATCTCAAAATTTTGATTGGATGTGTTTGGGGAAATGGTGGGCGTGAGAGGGGTGTTAGTCGCCTTCCAATCACTTTCGACTATTAAAAAGGGCACAAGCCACTCCAATTTCCAATTGAATGACCGCTTTTCGAAGTTTCTACGACAACTTCTTCAATTAGAAGTGCTCTGCTCTAAAGGAAAAAATCAATAGATAATACATTGTGCCAACATCGTTCTTATATGCCCACAGGGCATAACTTAAAACCCTTGCCCTAAGGGTTGTGGGCGAGTGTCCTCCTCTTTACTTAGTCCCCGTTTCTTGTCTCGTTCTCGAGTGTCCCCGTTCTTTACTTAGGCAGCGCGATCCTGCTGCCTATGATTTATACAACAATTTTCTATATAAACCGTATATGCTCCCAGGGCATAACTTACAGCCCTTGCACCGAGGGCTCTGAAGGGGTTATCATCCTTAAAGACCTAATTTCCAGAACGTTTAACTACGTTGAACGAAATGGATATCTCAAAATTTTGATTGGATGTGTTTTTGAAAATGGTGGGCGTGAGAGGGGCTTTAGTCGCTATCCAATCACTTTCAACTATTAAAAAAGGCACTAGCCCTTTCTATTTCAAATAAAATGAGCCCTTTTGAAGTTTCTACGACAATGCTTTCAATAAAATTTTTATATTCTCCAGGGCATAACTTACAACTCCTGCCCTGAGGGCTGTGGGGAAGGGGTTGTCATCCTTAAAGACCTAATTTCCAAAACTTTCAACTACATTGAATAAAATGGCTATCTAAAAATTTTGATTGGATGTTTTTTGGGGAAAGGTGGTTGTGAGAGGGGGGCTAGTTGCCCTCAAATCACTTTCGACTATTGAAAAGGGTTCTATCACTTTGAATTTCAAATCGAAAGAGCCCTTTTTCAAGTTTCTACGACAAATATTTCAATAAAAACCTTATATGCCCCCAGGGCATAACTTATAATCCTTGCCCTGAGGGTTGTGGGGGAGTGTCCTCCAAAAACATGTTTTCTATCTGGAAATCAATTACGCTGAACAAAGTGGCTATCTCAAAATTTTTATTGGATGAGTTTGGGGGAATGATGGGCGTGGATGGGGGCTAGTTGCCATCCAATCACTTTCGAATATTAAAAAGGGCACCAGTCCTTTGAATTTCCAATCGAGTGAGCTTTTCTGAAGTTTCTACGACAACGCCTTCTTTAAAAACCTTATATACCCCCAGGGCATAACTTAAAACCCTTGTCCTTAGGGCTCTGGTGGAGTGTCCTCCTCAAAAAAATATTATCTATCTGGAAATCAACTACGCTGAACAAAAGGGCTATCTCAAAATTTTGATTGGATGTGTTTGGGGAAAGGATGGGTGTGAGGGGGGGGGCTCGGCTCCCTCTAATCAAGTTCTAATTTTGACACGGGCCCTAGATCTTCTTGTTTCAAGTCGAATGAGCCTTTTTTTGAAATTTCTACAACCACACTTTTATTAAAAACATTATTTGCCCCAGGGTACATCTTACAACTCTTGCCCTGAAGGTTGTGGGGGAGTGTCCTCCTCAAAAACATATTGATTATCCAGAAATCAACTACGCTGAAAAAAATGGCTGTCTCAAAATTTTGATTGGATGTGTTGGGGGAATGGTGGGCGTGGGGGGGGGGGCTAGTTGCCCTCCAGTCAAATAAATGAAACCCAAGACAAACAGAAATTACAATAAATAACCGAGTCGAACACAGAAAGAGCAGAACTTAAAATTAGTAGGGCTCAAAACCCCTATACCTTCCCAATTAAAGAACATAATTTGCACTTTACTGAAAACAAATACAAATGATTGTGCATTGTCAGTTTAATATATATATTCTGATGTATATTCCTTAAAACGTTCATATCATTTAATTTATTAAAGTTATAAAAGTGAATACATCTTAAAATTTATCTTAGGTTAAAGAAGAGGGCTGATTGCACTCCAATAACTTGTGACTGTTAAAAAGGGTACTAGAACTTAGAATTTCCATTCCAATTAGCTCCTTCATAATATCAATGATATTACTTGCTCTGATAGTGCAGCGCTGCCTATGATATAGCTTTTATGCCTGTTTAATACTTACATGGGTATAGTTTTGTCGTTTAATTGAAAATCCCCCTAAATATTTCAAATGAATGCCATTAGTGTCATTAGTTATAGTAACCGTGGAAGTAGTATCAATAGTATACACATAGTGTCTTCTGGCTAGTTACAAATCTGTCACAACTTACCCTGAAAGGCCTAACTTGATAATGTAAGCCGTATTTGTGATATTGCTTTGCCAACCTATAGACAATCTAAATGATCATAGTTCGTTTTGATTTAGTTCAACATCCGCATAAATATTCCTTGAAAGCTGCACCTTAATACCTTTAGCTTGTGCAGTAGCAATAGTTGTAGTAGCAGTAGTAATACATGTAGCACCAGTAGCTATAGTAGTAGCAGTAGGAGTAGAGTATCAATAGTACTACTAGGAACAAAATAATAGTAGCAGTAGTTATAGTTGTAGGAGTAGGAGTAGTAGTATTATGATTCAAATATTATATTTTGGTTAGTTCAACATCCCCCACAACAAGCGTTGTAGGTTTTAATATCATAAACGAAACTGTTCCTAAGATATTGCTGATATACCCTGTGATAACCTGCATACGGATGGCAGGTTGTCATCCGTACAACATCAATTTTGAGAAATATTTTCTGAAAATTTCACCTTTATACCTTTAGCTATAGTTATAATAGTAGTAGGAGTAGTAGTAGTCACAGCAATAGTATAACTACTCATCTTAATAAAATAAGCCATTGCTATGACTTGTTGGTTTGCTCTTTTGATAACCTTTATATTCAAATACTTCTTGAAGTTTTCGTTTTAATTCTCTTAACCTTACAAGTAGTTAAGATAGAAGTAGTAGTTAGAGCAATAGAAATAGTAGTAGTAGAACTAGTAAAGGTTGCAGTAGTAGTAGTATTAATAGTAGTGTGAGCATATTGCCAATTGGTCAATTGAATATACGATTTCTTGACAATCTAATTGCACGTAGTGTCTTTTGTTAGTTCAAATTTGGCATCAATATTCTATATAGTGGTAGTAGCATTAGCATATTGCCTTTTGGTCAGCTGAATATTGATTTCACGATGCTCTAGAAGCCTTACAAGCTGTTGCAAATGAATTTAGTTGGTATAGTTTAGTAGCAGTAGTAGCATAAGGAAAAGTGGCTCTGGTATTAGTGTTAGTAGTGGTATGCATATATTGCCTTTTTGTCAATTGATCTTCCCCTTTAAGTATTCTCCGAAAGTTTCAACTTGATACCCAAATCAATTATTAAGATATTCTCTTTTGACAATCTGGGTGTGCATAATGTGTTTTGAGTTAGTTCAAATTCCCCTAAATTTTTTGTCAAATTTTTACCTTCATACGTCTAGACTTAATTGTACTAGTATTATAATAGTAGTGGTAGTAGAAGCAACGGTAGTAGCAGTAATAGTGTATAAATATTAGTAGTGACATTAGTAGCAGTAGTATTAATATCAGTAATTACGGTACATTTTGCCTTTTTGTCAACTAAACATCCCACTCATGAGGCCCCGTAAGTTTCTTCTTGATATGATAAGCCGTTTTAAAAATATTGCTGATACGCCCGTATCAGCAATCTGTATGCACTTAGTATATTTTGATTTAGCTCAACTTTCCCCTTAATGTTTCTTCAGATATATTTTTCAATGTCCTCAGCCTAAGTAGTACTTGCTACAGAAATAGTAGTTTTAGTGATAGTAGTGGTAGTATTAATAGTACTTGTGATAGCACTAGAAGCAGCAGTAGTTGTAGTAGTAGTATTGTGCAAAAATTGATCATCCATTGATCATCTTCTTTATCATTTCCTGAAAATTCAAAATTAATATATTCGGTCATTCCTGGGTTACACACTTTTGACAACCCATAAACACATTACATGTTTATGATTTAGTTCAGCATTCCCCTCAACATTCCCTGAAACACTAATCTTAATGTCCTTTATATTTTGGGAAAGTAGGAGTCAAACATGCATACCTTTTTTTCAATAACAAATACTATAGATAAATAATGAACAAATTGCATAGCTTGTAGCCCTTGCCCTGAGGCTTCTGGGAAGGGGGGAAGGCGTGACATACACGAACACATAATTATTGAATCCGTCAACATTGCTAAAAAATATTCATGTCTCAAAACTTTGTTTGCATTTTTGTTATTTGAAATGATGGTCTTGGGAAGGGGTATGGCTTGGTTTCTCTCAAATCTCTTTGACTCTTAAAAAGGACACTATGACTTCCAATTTAAAATCAATTGAGCCCCATCTGAATTTAAAACGGTTACCCATTCCATAACAACCTTATATTTTGCCCCAGGGCTCTGAAGGGTTGTGCCAAACCTAGAGGCATTGTTATATTTTCTTTGGACTATTATAAATAAATTTTCCATTGCACAATTTCAATCAGATACATTTGTTGAAAAGAGGGGTAGTTGGGTGGGGGGGACTACTTGGCTCCCATCATTGTTGACTCTTAGAAAAGAACTAGAACTTCCAATTTTAACCAAATAAGCCACGTCTAAAGTTTATACAACCATCCCTTCTATAAAAAACCTAAAATACCCCAGGGGCATAACTTACAACCCTCACCCTCAGGCTCTGGTGGTTTGTATCAACCTCAAAAGCCTTATAACATGATCTTTGGGCCATTTTGAATAAAAGAAATGACTCAAAATATCAATTAGATGCAACTCGGAAAAACACGACGTGTTTGTGCGTGTGTGTATTTGGGGGGAGGGGTAGCTGCGCTCCAATTGATTTGACTCTTAAAAGGCACTAGAATTTCTGATTGCCAATCCAATGAGTCCCGTCCAATGCATATAAGACCAACCTTTTTATAAGAACCTTATATGCTCCAAACGAATAACTTACAACCTTGGCCCTGAGAGCTGTAGTGGGGGGGTGTCTGCCTCACAAACCTATTTCCGAAACCTTCAGCTAAGATTAACAAATTGTTATCTCCAAATTTTGATTGGAAGTGTTAACATATATGATGAGCGTGGAGGGGGAGGGAGGGCTGGTTGCTCTCAAAAGACTTCGACTCTTAAAAAGGGAACTATAACTTCCAATTTCGAATCAAATAAGCAACATCTGAAATTAATACGACTGTCCATTCCAGAAAAACCTTATACTGTAAGGGGGGATTCATGGCGGTGACTCCATGTCCAAACTCAGCCATGAGACCCGACTACCATAAATAAAGCCTCGAATGAAGGAATGCTATCAAGTGAGAGAGATATCATGACAAATCCTAGCATCGTATTAAAATAAACAAGACAACACAGGTATAGAAAAAACTAAGATTTTAATATCAAAGAAGAGAATTTTAGTTAATTGATATTAGTTATTTCGTTATAACTAAAAATTCAATATTTATTATTCACAATCAAAGATCAATTCTTAAACTTGTATTGGCTTGAAGTGAAATTTCTTATTATTAAAGAAAACAGGCATACTAATTAAATGTTAAGGCTAAAATGTTCCTGCTTGAAAGAAACTGATAAAATTGTTAAAGGACTTGGGTATATACCCTTTTACTAGGGTTCAATAAAAACAAGAAATAATAAGTAACATGTTCGACTTTCATTCTATAAGTGTGCAAGAAACTTCAGCAAAACTATAACCCCAACTGATTTGCCTTGTCAGTGTATCTCTACATACAACACGTATCCCCCCTTATTTGCCAAACAAAGGAAGCTAAATTCGAAAGGATGTGTGTATGTTTGCAAATAAGTTTATCGGGTTCAATTATACTCTGAAAGGGCATTTGCTTGAACCAGATTCTAGCAAAATTCATAACAAATCGATAATAATTCTAAAATTAGAAGGACACTTCTTATAAATCCGACCTTGTAATATACGGTTGCGTAAATATTATTATGCTGATATCTTCGAATAAATACAGACAATTATTATAGTCGTTCCTCTCAGTTCCGCTGGCCTTGACGAGGATGAATTATGAAAGACAAGAAGAAAAAAATCAAAATTAAGAACATAATCAACATACAATTGTCCGTGGCTTAATTCCTCAGCTTGCTGACCTAATTAATCCTATTAATCTACATTGGGATTACTAATAAAAACACCCACTGCCAAAAATTCTAGTTCGTTTTGAACCAAATATAAGGTCTGACTGCCGTCTATTATCTTTCTACTGGGGCTCGATAAAATATCAGCTGTCATCTTAGTCCAAGATATATGTCTATGCGTATATAAGGAATTATCCATCAGTAATGATACTCAGTATATCTTTTTTGAGAGATCCCTGTGTTTACGTAAATACTAAAATTTTTTAGCATCCACATAAATATTACACAGTCTTCCCCAAATACAATACTGAATCTGAGAGCTTTTTAGAGTTTCATATAAGCCGTATAGCTCCCTAACCATAGAAAACTGCTTGGAAAATGGTTTATAGAAAACTCTATTGAAAGAACAAACGACTCCCATCCTTCCGTCATCCTTTTTCTGACAAAGAACATCCCTGACTCCATTTTCAGAGGAGTCAACAAATAATCCAAAATCTTTTTCGGGATTTGCCACATGAATTACAATTCCACTATCTTTACCAGTTATTTGTCCAAGTAAAGACAACCAAGCGATCTCTTGCTCCTTCTTCCATGCCCAACCTTGGGTCTTCTTTAATAATTTTGTCAAAGGAGCAATAAAGTTGTCATAATTAAGATAAAAGCATTTATAATAGTTGAAAAGTCCTAATTATGATCGTAGTTCAGAAATATTTTCCGGCCTTTCTAATTTTTCAATAGCATCTACTTTGGATACCTGAGGTCTAATTTTGTCACGCAACACGATTAATCCTAATCCTGGAATATATTCTTTAAAAAATTGTGACTTAAACGCTTACAATTTAATGTTATGAATTTTTAAACGCGCAAAGAATCTCGCGAGATGAAATAAATGCCCATTAGGGTTTGAAGGTTCAGTTTTAATAACGATATCATAAAAAAAAAATTGAAAAAGAAGGAAAGGTATTTTTCTGGAAATATTTTATCCTAATTTCTTGGACCACACTGATTTTCCATTTATGAAAAATTAAGCAAGAAAAGCGGGTTTTAATTTTTATAAAGCAGTGAATACAATAAAATAAAGACTTTATTAAACAAAAAAACTCAGAATATTTCGGCCCCACGTCCGGGAGCCTTTCTCAACGGAAAAAAAGAAAAGAAAAAAAAGAAACAACAAATGTTCTTTTTAAAAACCTTAACTTACATCAAAATAAAAACATTTTAAGCACATAAAGAGAGAAAAAAAACAATAACAAAAGAAAAAATATAAATAAATAGGAAACAAAACTCACATATTAAATAAACACTTCCATTCACTGTCGTATAAACAAAATCAAATGTCTATGTTGATTCAAACACGCCTCCTCACAGTATATAAATGGAAATCTATCAAAAAATGAAGAATGTATTTAAAATTAAACAAAAACAGTAAAGGGCAGCTAACCCCCGGCCCATAACCCTTAATTAAATCTCACAAGTTCATCAACCAATGTTTGAATTATAGATTGAACGGATTCGTTTGCTTGCAAGCTTAGCTGCAGTTCCTTTACTTTTCCCAACATTTGACCCATTCTGACCTTTGTTCGCAAGGTCATCTTTCGTTTCAGAACTATTATTAAAATCAGTACTGGTTGAAAATCTTCCCTGCTTTTTAATTAAACTATTATAAATTGAATTGATCCTAAATTCCCCTTCATCTCTATTGATAGTAATACCCCCATATATTCTATAATTCTTTTTTATTTCTATAATTTCCCTGAAACTTTATAAAAGTCTTACAGACGTATCTACTATTTTTGTACAGCAACACAAGAATGCCATAGATTGCTCTCTAAAACAAAATAAAAAACCGGAAACGTTCGAGTCAGCTGTTGCAGAACATGTTTATAATTTTCCTCATCACAGCATTTTATTTGATCAAACAAAAATAGTAGATACGTCTGTAGGACTTCTACAAAGCTTCAGGGAAATTATAGAAACAAAAAAAGATAATATATGGGGGTATTAGTATCAATAGAGATGAAGGGGAATTTAGGATCAATTCAATTTATAATTGTTTAATTAAAAAGCAGGTAAGATTTTCAACCAGTACTGATTTTAATAATAGTTCTGAAACGAAAGATGACCTTGAGAACAAAGGTCAGAATGGGTTAAATGATGGGAAAAGTAAACGAACTGCATCTAAGCTTGCAAGCAAACGAATCCGTTCAATTTATAATTCAAACATTGGTTGATGAGCTCGTAAGATTTAATTAGGGGTTATGGACCGGGGGCTAGCTGACCTTTATTGTTTTGGTTTAAGTATAATCATATTCTTCATTTTTTGATAGATTTCCATTTATATACTGTGAGGAGGCGTGCTTGAATCAATTAAATAAAAAAACAAGTTTTTTTAACTGAAAGTAAGGAACGACGTTAAAACTTAAAACGAACAGAAATTGTTCCGTATATGAAAGGGGCTGTCCCCTCCTCAACGCCTCACTCTCTACGGTAAAGTTTTTTATTGTTTAAAAAAATAAGAGTTGTGAGAGAGTCAAACTTTTGCGTAAAGAGCGAGGCGTTGAGGAGGGGGCAGCCCCTTTCATATACGGAATAATTTCTGTACGTTTTAAGTTTTAACGTCGTTCCTTACTTTCACTTAAAAAAACTTGTTTTTTTTATTTAATTTTTGAACGTTTATGAATTAATACAGGTTTTGATTTTGGTTCACCGTACATGAATAATTAAAACAAAATGTTCATATTAATTTACTTTCATTTGGTTAAATGGCTTTCTCGAAACTTGTTTAATTTTATTTACGAACGTTTTAATTAGTAATAAATATACGTAACTTACGAATTAACTTACGTAGCGATCTTTTATATTCATATATTTTTAATAAGTATATTAGGGGGCTCACCCCCTAGTCAATACCGTGCTCTTTAAGCTAAAGTTCGAATTTCGTTCCAATTCTTTAAAAATGACCCCTTAATTACAAATGACGTTATTTAGAATAAATAGCTCTTAGGAAAGTACTAAAAAATCTTTGGCTTAAAGAGCGAGGTATTGACTAGAGGGTGAACCCAATCATACACGTAATATTTTCTGTTCGTTTTAAGTTTTGATGTTATTCCTTATTTTCAGTTGGAAAACTTTTTTTTATATTTAATTTCTGATCTTTTTTTTAAATAATGCTGGGAAATCCGGCGCCCCCTTCATAGGAATGTATTTAACCCCATAAAAACTTCTTTCATGGAAAGATCTCCCCAAATAACCACCGACCCACCCATCCCCCTACTACCAGAAAAAATCCCCCCTGAAAACGTCTATATACTTCCTAATAACCAATACTATATGTTAACATTTGGTAAAGTTCATAACTTTCAGCCCTCCCCCCGGGGACTTCGGGGGATTAAGTCATCTTAAAGGACATAGTTATCATATTTTCAACCATGCTGAACAAAATGACTGTCTAAAAATTTTGATCAGGTGACTTTGGGAAAAAAATGAGCGTGGGAGGGGGCCTAGTTGCCCTCCATTTTTTTTGTCACTTAAAAAGAGCACTAGAACTTTTAATTTCCGTTCTAATGAGTCCTTCCACGATATTCTAGGACCACTGGGTCGATACGATAACCCCTGGAATAAAAAAACAAAAAAAAACCAAATAAACACGCATCCGTGATCTTTCTTCTGGCAAAAAATGCAAAGTTCCACATATTTGTAGATAGGAGCTTAAAACCTCTACAGCGGGATTCTCTGATACCCTGGATCTAATGGTGTGATTTTCATTAAGATTCTATAACTTTTAGGGGGTCTTTCCCCCTTTTTTCAAAAATGAGCCAAATTTTCTCAGGCGCTTAACTTTTGACTGGCAGGAGTAAACTTGATGAAAGCTATATATTTGAGTTTAGCATTGAAATTTGATTCTTTTGATGTATCTATTGGTATCAAAAACCCGTTTTCTAGAGTTTCGGTTACCATTGAGCCGGGTCGCTCCTTACTTGCTGTTCGTTACCACGAACTGTTTGATATAGACATTCGATTTTGTTTATACGCCAGTGAATGGAAGTGTTTATTTAATATGTGAGTTTTGTTTCCTATTTATTTATATTTTTTCTTTTGTTTTTTTTCTCTCTTTATGTGTTTAGTATGTTTTTATTTTGATGTAAGTTAAGGTTTTTAAAAAGAACATTTTTTGTTTCATTTTTTTCTTTTGTTGTTTTTCCGTTGAGAAAGGCTCCCGGACGTGGGGCCGAAATATTCGGAGTATTTTTTTTAATTAAGTGTTTATTTTATTGTATTCACTACTTTATAAAAATTAAAACCCGTTTTTCTTGCTTAATTTTTCGTAAATAATTTTTCATCCATTAAGCTATCAAAAGCCTTTGGCAAAAAAATACACTTCCCTGTGGTATTCTTGTGTAGCAATGACGATAAAAACGAATGGTGCTAAAAAAGTAACGTTTAACGATGTTGATAAAAACGAAAAGAACTTTTGATACTTCAATTTGATACTCATCAATAGAAATTTGAAAAAAGCCACTGCGCATGTCAAATTCACTGTAGAACGTTCCTTTCAATAAATTTTGTAAGATCTCAGAAGTTCGAGGGATTAGGAAAGCTGTGCCTTTCATGTTATTATTGACTATACGTAAGTCAATTAAAAATCGAGTATTTTCTCTGTTAAGAGCCTCATTTTTACTGACAGAATGTTTCCTTATAGGGAAAACAAGAGAAGGGAAAGAAAATGCCCTTTTTTCTATTATACCGGATTTCAGCATAGCTTGTATAGGTTCTTCTGGCCCTAAAGCCATTTTATGGGAAATTCTAAAGTGCATAGGTGGTCTGAAATCTGTATCAAGTGGTATATGAGGCTTAAAAACCATTAAATCATTTTTAAATACATCAAAAGCATGTTTAGAAGAGCAATTTTTATTGTCTAAAAGCAATTGAACTAGCTCTTGGAAAACTATTTTGGGTACGGTAGAAGGATCGAACTTAGAAAGAAATGCTTCATATTCTGGTTTAGAACTAATAATTAAATTATCGCCATGAATAATTGAGATGTTTTCTGCAGTAAATAGTTTACATTCTACACTTTTAAATGTTCTAGGGTCAACTCGTGTATCAGACATCACTACTACACACCCGTATACTAATGCTTTATTATAAATATTGGAACCCTTGGTCCCAGTTTGTTCAGATAAATGTCCTTCCCAGATTCTTTTCTTTTGGCCCCTTAATTATTTTCCTTCCCCTAGAAATAAATATTGATTTTCCTTTTATTTTGGTGGCGCAATTTTCTGTCCTTTAATTACGTAGTTGGTTACATAGACCACGAGGCATTAAAGTGCGCAGATGGGGATGTTTAACCAGTAATTAGTAAGCCCTCAGATTGGCTGGACAAATTCACTACCACCGCATCACCCCGTCGCAGACACGCGGATGGCTGAGCGGCCTGGGGAAAATTGTTCCTTTTTTGTTTTAGTAACTTTTTTTGTAGGGTGACTGATTACAGTAAGATTATTTTATATTATATAATCTTTGACTTTATAGCCTAGGTCGAGTCTAAAGAGTTAGTTAGAAATATTACCAGTAAACTTGGGACCATTTGATCACGCTATCGTACCCAAAGGCAGGGTATATTGTATATTGGGCACTCATATACCCAATAAATACGGAACCTTTGGGGTAAGAGCGGGAATCCCACTAATATGTGGGCCGGTAAGGGGGTCTCCCTCTTAAGTAAGAGGAATATCATCCTGTTTGCGCCATTTTTTTACCACTAACTGGTGACCCCCGTACCTTACACCCAAATAAGTCGTGTCAGTTGTATAAGTCAGCCCAATAAGTGGTGGCAGCAAGAAAAGGAGCTATCAGCAGCACTGATAGTAAAAGAATTTTGCGTTTTCGAAGAGACGGGTTAATTTGGCCTAGAAAGTAGCCTATTGTGGTAATATATAAAAAGACAAAAATACGCAGTCAATTAATAGAAATATGAAGGTCTATAATGGGCTGTGTCCCTTGTTAGACAAATATAAAAAAATAACGTGAAATTAATGAGTTGAGTTTACAGTGGGGGAATCTCCGTATTTAAAAGTATTACAGGGTTTAAGGACAGATCAGAGAACGTTGAAAGCTGGGTTATTATTTGAGTGAATTGGCAGACTTAGATATAATCTTCATTGACGAAGGTTATAAGAGTATTGAGGACGGCAAATTAGGAGAATTTGTCAGTTTTTGCGCACATTGGACACCGAAGGTGGGAGGCACCTGTCCTATTGAGTAATCTTCCCAGGAGGAGATTATATTTGGAATACGAGTATCCAGGGAGGATACGTAATTAGTTTTACAGGGTAGTTCCCCTGTTTGAGTTTAGTCTAGCTAATTTACTAGTGGAATATTCGCGCGGTTTTTCAGTTTCTTTTTCTCGTCCAACCCCTGTTAATTTGTTTTTCGGAGATATATTTCACTCGCGTAAAACTGTTTGTTGGGAAAGAAATCGTTAATCACTAATGAAGTCTAATAAGAGATAATATAATCGGAAAGAAGTATACGCGGTAAAATAAGGTACGAAATAAAGAATGAAGAAGTAATATGTGAGAAAACAACAGCCCCCTCAGAGGCTGTGCCAAATGAAGGGGAGTTACGGGTAAAAGAAAATACGGATAGAGAACGAACAGAGTCAGAAAATGAATTAAGAAGAAAAAATGATAGACAGAATCAAAGTAGTCCGAGTAGAAGGAACAATGTTGAATCGAGATCCAGCAAGGGTTCACGAAAAACTACTCATTTAGATATGACACAATATTTATTAAATTACATGAAAGAGAGAAAGGAAGAAAGAATAGCCGAAGAGCAAAAAGAGGAGAATGATAGAAAAGAAATAGAGAAAGAAACGAAACAAAGAAAAGACGTGGACAAAAGAAAGCACCTAGAATATATGAAGAAATTACAGGATGAGATAGATCAAATTGAAAAAGATAGTCAAGCCAATGAAATGCTTCATCAGGCTCGTATGGAAAAAATTGAAGCCCGTAAGGGAATGTCGATGAGTGAGAGATTATCAGACATTTATTACACATTAAATACTAAAACGGAAAATCATGCTACTTCGTTGACAAGGCAGGGGGGTGGACCGGCCCATAAAACAAATTGGGAGGCTGTGCCGCCCTGTCGGAAAAACAAAATACTTGATACGCGTGTTCAAAATGTTGATAATCCACAAAAATGGGATGCGGAAATAAAAAGACCACCAAAATATTGAAAATAAGACACGCGAGAATGATTTTTCAGGAAAATTCCCAGAAAATGGAAAACTTGAAAACACTTTTAATGAATATGGGACGCTAACAAGTACAGGCCAAAATGAAACACAGGTTTTACCAAAGAAAAATGAGACGAAATTTATTTTACGCGCTTTTCCCCGGAAAGTTCGGGAAATTTTAGTAGAACATGAAAAACCAAATGTCGGAGTTCAGTTTCCATTTGATGACGAAATATTTGCTTCTGCGGTAAAAATAAAGAAGACTAAAAGAGAGAAAAAAGATATTAAGCGGAACTAGAATAAAGAAAGGCAGTCGAAGATGGACACTGGAGTCCAATTCAGATTTCATGACAATTTATTTAATGCTACTACAAAAGAAAAGGAAACTAAGAGGGAAAAGAGATATTAAACGGAGCTACAATGAAGTGATACAGTCAAAGATGGTGGACACTATAGTCCAATTCTAATTTAAAGATGATTTATTATTTTGCGCGAATGACAAAATTGAGAAAAATAGAGATGAAAAGAGAAGTGTACAAAAGTAAAAAAATTTTGAGATTCAGCCGTGACGAAAAATAAAAAAATGTTGGATGGGCTGTGCCTTGATAACATAAATAATAGACATAGATAATTTCGGAGACCACATTGCCTTTCCATTACGACAAATAAAAGTTCAAATAGGGATAAAATCCTTTTAATAGACAGTGATGATGATAACAATGATAGAAACTCACAAAAATACTAGATATTTCGTTCACATATACAGTGACCGTCATCAGTTTTCAAAATCCTGATATCATCAGGAAACTCACTGTTATCATCATCAATGTCTGTTAAAAGGATTTTATCCCTATTTGAACTTTTATTTATAAATAATAGAGGGGACAAAGAGGTCCAAAATCCACTGGGAAAATTTCGAAATTACAATAAGACGAAAAAACTTAGAAGGGAGGAGAAGACCCAAGACATATTAAGAGAAACTACAGATAATCATGACAGAGAATTGACTTGTCAACAACGGGTTACGGAAAGATTAAAAGGTACTGAATTTTGGGTTGGATCAAAGCAATTTGTGAAGAAATCTGGTATTGGTCTGATCAACTCAAAAGAGGATTTGTTCCTTTATGAGGGCGAGGAATCCCTTGCGGAAGATCCCCTGCGGGAGGACGTGACAGATTGCCCTTTTCCTCAATGCAAACTGGTGGACAAGTTGTGATCCCTTTACTGAAGCCTTGTCTTTCCAGTCTTCAATATTATCTTCATCACTCATCGCCGAGCATTATTCAATTAATTATTTTAGGGCACAAGACAAAGAAAAAAGCGATTCAAAGTTCGCTCAGATTTTTACTTCATTTTCCTGAACCCCTATCGTTTTCACAGGCCTGTGTATTTTTGGCCTGCAACTATTTCAAATTATGCCAAGGGGCAACTTTCATTTTAATTGAGATGTGGGGTTGTTTCCAAAGATGGAAATTAAGAGGCTAGTGCAGCCAATTTTTCGTGATGGCTGGAATCATCGTATTTGCCAGAAACCGATTCTCGGCTGTTCTCACCTGTAAATTCATAAGAGCGAGAAAATTTTTGTTTTTGATTGTGCGGCGCACAATGAATTTCTACTAATCTTGGAGACTTCAACTTTCAAAACCTAATGCAGATGCTATACGATCTAGACCATGGTGGTTCTACGGTAGAGACGTGGGGATGACGACGAATCCTGAGCCAAGCGGTGGAAGTACAGGCATGGGTGGAAGAAAGAAGAGAAGATACAAGTTTGATGATTTTGAGTTTAATGTTATTTATTTTATGTCTGAATTTCCAGCCAATCCACCGGAGTAGCGGCCATTTATCTTAGGAGGGAGGTATTGGAACCCTTGGTCCCAGTTTGTTCAGATACATATCCTTCCCAGATTCTTTTCTTTTGGCTCCTTAATTATTTTCCTTCCCCTAGTAATAATTATTAATTTTCCTTTTATTTTGGTGGTGCCATTTTCTGTCCTTCTTTAATTGCGTGGTTGGTTACACAGACCACGAGGTATTAAGTGCGCAGTTGGGGATATTTGACCGGTAATTAGTAAGCCCTCGGATTGTCTGGAAAAATTCACTACCACCCATTCACCCCGTCGCAGACACGCGGATAGCTGAGTGGGCTTGGGAAAATAGTTCCTTTCTCTTTCAGTTCCTTTTTTGTAGGGTGACTGATTACAGTAAGATTATCTCATATTATATAATCTTTGACTTTATAGCCTAGGTCGAGTCTAAAGAGATAGTTAGAAATATTACCGGTAACCCTGGGACCATTTGATCACGCTATCGTACCCAAAGGCAGGGTATATTGTAAATTGGGCACTCATATACCCGATAGATACGGAACCGTTGGGGTAAGAGCGGGAATCCCACTATTATTTGGGCCGACAAAGGGTTCTCCCCCTCGAGTAACTGGCATAGGAACCTTTTTGCGCCATTTTTGCACCAATAAGTGGTGATTCCCGTACTTTACACCCCAATAAGTTGTGTCAGCGGTATAAGTCAACACAATAATAACCCGCTTGATTTTTGACCTTATCCCAAATTTTAACTTCCTTCCAAGAAAGTGCAAGGAACTATCCAGTTCTTCCATAATATCGAACCCTAAGATTACGGCAAAACGCAAATTATCAACTACCAAATCTCAGAAAAGAATAACTGTCTTATTTGTACCAAGTAATATCAATGGTAACCTTGCAATGCCCGTTAGAGGTAATTGATGTCCTTAAAGTGATTTAATCACAGTATTGGTAGGTTTTAGAGGTTGTCTATTAAGCTTAGGCAAGGGTTCAAAGAAGGATTTCGAAGCTTTCGAAATGAGAGACTTCTCTGAACCACAGTCCAAAAAGGAGTCACATTCCACGTTATAGATTGAAACTTTATTAAACAGCGGAGAAGAATTGCTATTACCATTAGAAAAATTTACAAAACAAGGTTTTGAAGAGATTTTGAATCGTCAAAAGCCAAAAAAAGACTCTTGCGTACTAATTGGCTTTTTTAGTTTCCCTGTTCAGTGTTTTCTGCCTCAATAGCCGGTCGGCCCCTCTTAGCAATTTCACAGCTGTAAGTGTGATGATTATCTGTTTTACATATAACGCTGAAAACACTTCTTTTCGGTTATGTCCCAGGATTGTTACTAACGGAAGTTGAAGCACAAGCATTAGGTGTCTGAATTGGAATCGGAATAGCGCCTTAATATCCATGAGTGTTTTCTTGAGAATTAAACGAGTAAAAAAAAATTCCCCGTCTAGAGTAGCCGGATTGACTATGACCTTGATTATTATAAGAAGACCGGAAATTCCTGGAATTTATTCCTCCGTAATTGTCCCGGTGTGAGAAATTGACATATGACCCATTATTAGGAGGAATATACCCACCACGGTCTCTATGGAAGTTGGCCCTATTATTAATAAAGCGTCCTCTTCTAGGCTCATAACGAGAACCTAGGCTACTAAAATTAGTAGAGGGTGGGGTCATCACCACTGATAAGGAGGCAATCCCTGAACAAACTCCGTTAATTTATTCCTATAATTTAGCCCTTTGAAATACTTCTGTAATATCTGCGCATAACCCTTTTTCACGAATGAATCTTCTGACATTCTCATTTAATACTTGTTCAATGGCCTGTTGTATTAATAAATCAATACCTGGAATGAGGCATTCACTCCCCGGAACATTTTAAACTGGAGAAGAATAGTTCTCAAATTGTGTAAAAATACGCATAAAAAAAAACTTACGACTGGCTCATTTTTTTTTGTCTAACTTGCACAGTATGTTGAAGTTTTTCGGCCGGTGAAATTTTATCAAGAAAAGCAGAGCACAGGTATTCTTATAGCTCAGAAAAATTTGTACATATTTTTCTATATTTTTGTATATACATATTTTTCTATATACGAGCTATACGATTCATCAGACATTTAAGCAGCGTACCTCTCGATCATAACTGATTCTTCTAATCCCATTAATCTACAAACTCTCTGAAGGTCTTTAACCCAACTAGAAATTTGTTATGGTTTAATCAACCTTTTTTAGTGGAAAATGGATCGATAGTGCTATAAGCTACATGTTGGAATACTGGAGCTGGCGTAGCTCCTACATTAACGTTAGAAGCTTGCCCAGGGATGAAGCTTCCGGTTTGTCATTTTTCTGAGGTAGGGACATTACTTAAGAAAGGAGAAATTAATTATAGCTTGCCAAACTTAAGCAACCAACTAATCCTGTCTGAGTTAACTGGAACTGAGCAAAAGCCCACTACTTATTCTCATACTCCACCAACCAACAGTTCCTTTATGAGGGTACCAAGTTGAACAGTATCCAAATATTATTTGACTGTTTCAATTTTATTGTTGCGGTTAGTCTTGTTTTAATAAACCTAAAAAAATAAGCGTACAGGCAAGCAGTGAACGCGAAGAAAAATTAAAGGGATTTGATTAATTATGTTAATTTAAGTATTGAGATATTACAAAAATAATTTATAATCAAAATTCTCCTATCTCAAAATTATGCGTAGCGTAAAGAAAGAGGCGTATTTTATGCAATTTATAATCGCATCGCGCTTTCGCTGCCACCATTTTCTAATTGGGGGACTTCGTGGTGGTGACTCCATGTTCAAACTCAGCCCTGAGACCCGACTATCCCTAAATAAGTCTCGAATGAAGAAAGTGAATAATTTGAGAGAGATGTCTTGACAAATCCTAACATCAAAGAAGAGAATTTTAGTCAATTGTTATTAGTTATTTCATTCTAATGGAAGATTCAATATTTATTATTCACAATCAAAGATAAACTTTTATTTTTTTTATTGGCTAAAAGTGAAATTTTTTATTATTGAAGAAAACAGGCATACTAACTAATATGTTAAGGTAAGCATGTTCCTGCTTGAAAGAAACTGATAAAATTGTTAAAAGAATTTGGTTATATACCCCTTTACTAGGGTTCAATAAAAATAAGAAATAGCAAAAAACATGTTAGACTTACATTCTATAAGTGTGCAATAAGCTTCAGCAAAGCTATAACCCTAATTGACTTGCCTTGTCAGTGTATGTCTGTATAAAACATGTATCCCCCCTTATTTGACAAACAAACGAAGCTAAATTTGAAAGGGTATGTGCATGTTTGCAAATAAGTTTATCGAGTTTAACTATACTCTGAAAGGGCATCTGCTTAAACTGGATTCTAACAAAATTCACAGCATATCGATAATAATTCTAAAATTAGAAGGACACTTCTAACAATATACCCTCATGGCATAACTTGTAACTCTATCCCCCGGGCGCTAGGGGGTTATGCCAACCCTAGATGCATTATTATATGTTCTTTCAAATGTTTTAAACAAAATTGCTATCTCATAATTTCAATCAGACAGGGGTTTTCGGGAGGGGGGGGCACAATTCCTTCCTACACTTTCGACGCTTAAAAAGGAACTACAGCTTTCAGTATTCAAGCTGATAAGCCTCTAGAGTATAACAACCATCCCTTCCATAAATACTTAAATGCCCCGAGGCATAACTTACCTCCCTCGCCCTTAGGCTATTGTGGTTTGTATCAATCCCAAAAGCCTTGTTACATGATCTTGGGACTATTCTGAACAAAATGATTGTCTTAAATTTTTTTATTTGATATATTTCATAAAAACACGACGTGCGGGGGGGGGGTAGCTGCCGTCTTATCACTTTGACTCTTTAAAAAGTCACTAGAAATTCTGATTACCAATCCAATGAGTCGCCTCCGAAGTATATACAACCACTCTTTCTATAAAATACCCCGGGGCATAACTTACGACCCTTGCCCTCATAGCTGTGGGGTTGGGGATATCTTCCTCAAAAACATAATTTCCATTTCCTTCAACTAAAATGAACAAAATTACTATATCCAAAATTTTGATTGGCTATCTTTTGGGAAATGATGAGCGTGGAGGGGAGGTGGCTGGTTGCTCTCAAATTATTTTTGAATCTTAAAAACAGCATTATAATTTTCAATTTCAAATCAAATGTGCCCCATCTGAAGTTTTTGCGACCACTGATTCCACAGAAACCTTATATAACCCCAGGGCGAGACTTAAAACCCCATCCCCAAGGCACTGGGGGTTTGCATCAAACCAAGAGGCATTGTTATATGTTCTTTGGATTACTTTGAGTAAAATTTATATCTCACAATTTTAAACAGTTTCCTTCGACGAAGAGGGATTGTTAGGGGGTCTAGCTGCCCTCTATTACATTTGACTCTTAAAAAGGGAACTAGAAATTCCAATTTTTAAACAAATGAACCTCCTCTAAAGTTTATACAACCATTCCGCCCATAAAAACCTCAAATAACCCCTAACCCAAACCTTAACTTACAACCCTTGCCCCCAGGCTCTGGTATTTGTTTCATTTCCAAAAGTGTTGTTATATGATATTTAGACTATTTTAAATAAAATGCAGTTTGGGACAATACGACGTGTGTTTGAGGGGGGGGGGGTAGCTGGCCTCCGATCACTTTGACTCTTAAAAAGAACACTAGACCTTCTGATTAAAATGTACCCCTCTGAAATTTATAAGACCAAACTTTCTATAAAATCTTATATGCCCCCAAGGCATGATTTACAACCCTTGAACTGAAGGCTCGTGGGATTCGTTATCCTCAAAGACGTAATTTCCGGACCTTTCAAATACGTTTGAAAAAATTGGCTATCACAAAATTTTGATTTGAAATGTTTGGGGAAATGATGGACGTGATGGAGGAGGGGGTTTATTGCCCTCCGATCAGTTTAGACTAATAAAAGGGGCACTAGTCCTCACCATTTCTAATTGACTGAGCCGTTTTGAAGTTTTTACGACAATACTTTCTATGAAAACCTCATATGCCCAAAGAGCATAACTTACAACCCTTGTCCTTAAGGCTGTGGGGGGGGGTGTCATTCTCAAAGACATAATTTCCGTACCTTTCAACTACGTTGAACAAAATGGCTATATCGAAATGCTAATCGGAAATGCTACATAAAATAATGAGCCTAGGGGGAGAGGCATTCACAATTCAATCAGTTTTGGCCATTAAAAAGGGCACTGGCCCTCTCAATTTCCAATCAAATAACCCCTTTTTGAAGTTTCTACGACAGAGCTTTCAATAATTCCTTACATGCCCCCAGGAAATAACTTACAGCCTTTGTCCTGAAGGCTGTGAAGAAGGAGGGGTGGAATCCTTAAAGATATAATTTCCGGACTTTTCAACTACGTTGAATAAAATGATTATATCAAAATGTTGATTGGAAGTGTCTGAAGAAATAATTGGTGTGGGAGGAGGATTAGTTACCCTCCAGTCACTTTAGACTATTAAAATGGGAACTATCCCTCTCAATTTCCAATTAAATGAGCCCTTTTTGAAGTTTCTATGATAACGCTTTCTATAAAAACCTTATATGCCCTAAGAGCATAATTTACAGCTGTTGCCTTGAGGATTGTGGGGGGGGAGGGTTGTCATCCTCAAAGACATCATTTCCGGACCTTATAATTACGCTGAACAAAATGGTTATCTCAAAATTTTTTATTGGATATGTTTAAGGAAATGGTAGGCGTGGGAGAGGGTTTTGTTGCCCTCTAATCACTTTTTGCTGTTAAAAACGAACCTAGCCCTTTCAATTTCCGATGAAATGAGCCCTTTTTGAAGTTACTACGATAACTCTTTCTATACAAAGTACCTCGGTGTAAGACAAACCCAGCCAATCAATAAAAAAAATATCCTTGTCAATGAAAAAAAAGTTGTTAGAGATTTGGGGCTACCGCAGCATAAAAAATTATACAAGTTTTATTAAAATGTATAATAAACAAGCTTGAGTTTTGAAAGCCTTTTGAACCCCCCCCCCCCAGACTTTCCAGATATTCTAGATGACTCGGTCAGTTCTTTTATAATTACTCTAGTCTAGTTTTTTGAGGGTACTAAAGTTTAATAAGATTTTTACTTTATTAGAGCCGAAGGCAGTCCACTATGGAATAAGAATCAAACTGAACAACAAGGCAGAAGACTTTGGTAGCAAAATGGAAATTTTTGCTGGTTTACAAAGCACGGTAAGTAGACAGTTTTCTTTCTCGAAATAATGAAAATTTTTTAATTAAAAGTTATTAAAATCTTAATTAGAGCTAATCTGCAATTTTGTGGGGGTTATTATTAAAACCTGACACAGTTATGATAATTGAAAGAAGTATGCATGAAGGCTTCTTATATATTTAGAAAAAAAGTTAAAATAAAGAAATAAGCAGATTACCTAAATTCTCACTTTCTTGAAATTAAGAATTATGAAGTTTTATGAAGCTTAGTAGATTTAATTAACCGTATAAAACTGGTCCAGTGTAACCGTAATATAGTTTGAGGAGAGTATCAGGGCTATCCTTACTAGATTCTGAACTGTGGTAAACAACCAGAACTTCTCTTATTTTCCAAAAAGTACCTAATAATTCTTGGAACGCCCTGCTGGCAGGGAATTTTTCGTTTATATTAATTTATTTTCGTTCTAAGTTTGAGTTATTATATGACTATTACTGATCGCTAGCCTCTCTTGATATTATTTGTAAAGCTTTCTTGAAAAGATTTCCGTATATTTTGGAATGATGTTGTGTCTATGTGTATGTTTGCAGACTACGGAAACGTTATATTAATTACCAGCAATGCATTTTGATTTAGGAATTAGAAAAAAATAAAACATTTCTGATAAAAAAGGTTACCAAAGGAAATCAAAGGCCATATTAAATTTAAGATCAGCAGATATTAATTACAACAATAATATAAACTAAAAACGACCAGAAATCATTATTAAAGCATAAATGGAATTCAAAAGGAACAGAAATTAAATAAAGAACCAAAGCAATATCAAATACAACAGGTAATAACATAAATGAATAAATAAATCTTAAAAGGAGTAAAACTTGAGTTGAATATGCAAATCAACCTTAAAACGAACAAAACAACTTAAACAAGATTTTGGCTTCTGTCCCCTTCTCCAACTGTAAAAGTCAAACTTGTATTTCGTTGTTTGCGCTTTACTAAAAACTATGTTTGTCTTGGATAGTCCTTGTAAAGAACTAATAATGTTAAACTGAATATTTGATTGGCCACATAATGATGTTAGTTGCTGAAAGCTCAGCATTGTAAGATTTTATTAAATGTTATTTTTATCTTTATTTTCAATGTTGTAATAGATACAAAAATAAAATACTTTTAATATAATCTGTTTTCAGTAAAGCACAAATGAAGTAGTAGGCTTTAAACTTTTAGAGTTATGGGGGAGTGTAGTAGCCATATTAGTAGCAGTAGAAGCAGTGACCCTGAAACGCTCCAGTTAATACCCATACCAATTCCTAAGATATTTCAGAAATTAATTTTGATAACTTGAATACGTTCAGTTTCCTTGATTTACCTCAACCTACCCCTCAATGTTTCTCCAAAATTTGCCTTAATACCCATATTTTTTTAAACACATGCGGATCAAAAATTTACCCCTCTCACTATTTCTTCAAACCCGCCCAATAAAAATTTGAGATAGCCACTTTGTTTAGCGTAGTTCTAAGGTCCGGAAATTATATCTTAGAGGATAACAACCCCCCCCCCCCGCATCCATCAGGGCAAGGTTTGTAAGTCATACCCAGAGGGAATATAAGATATTTATAGAAAGGGTGCACGCAAACATATGCCTAGTTACAGAAGATAAGTTAAAATTAGTTCTTAGAAATTTGGGCTTGAAAGAGAATGGGTATTATACTGGTAGGCAACAATGCCACCAGTATCGGCGTGGTAATATACAGGTGTCACCACTTATTGGAGGGGAGAGCCCCGGCCCCAAATTATAATGTGATGCCCGCGTCTACCACACCGGTTCTAAAACTATCGGGTTAAGTACTACCCTATTTGAAGTACACCCTGTCCCAGGGTATGATAACGTGATCGGATGGTCAAATGGCCACTTTATGAAGCCAGGTTTACCCGCCCTAGGCTACCACTGAAAATTTCTAACTCTCTCCTTGGAGGTAAAAAACCACCCTGTCAATATAATAATGACGGTATCTTGTAACTCTGTTCCTACCCTGCCTGGGTTCCGGGAAAACTAGTACACAATTTGTAGAAAATACCTTACTTGTATTCTTCCAAACGGTCACATATAAAAACCAAAAAATATACTTCCCCGAACGGGTTCTAAATGCACACCAACTAAAAAATAATATTCTTTACAGCAACTGTTCATAGGGGTGGACCTTCACTTGGCCCAGCCAATCCTCTCAATCCCCATCCAAACCCAATTCTACTTTCTTAACTTTATTATTCAATGACTCCAAACCAGGAAGTCCAAAATAAAATTTAGTTCAAAGCTTACTTATTGCAAAACAACTATAGCTTAGCAACGAGACTTTTAAATTGTCATTGAAAATTATACTATAGGCAAATCTAAGCAAATGTAATTACGGAACAAAACCAGGTCATTTATCTGAAAAGAAAAGAAACAGGGGTGGAACCCCAACAATGGGTTTTTGTTGACAGTTGTGTTTATTCAATTGTGGGAGGTAAACTGGTCGAAGGGTTATTCTTTCAGACTTGGGTAGTTTTTACTTTGAATCAAGTATAGGTGAGCGGTGGAGGAGGAAGCTTTGAAAATTTTTGGGGTTAATTTTTATAATTTTGGTTATTGTATTGTCTGTATATATTTGTAGTGGGGCCATAAGGATTCCGACGACAGCCCACCCCAGCTTTCTGTGACAGCCCTGTCCCTTTTCCATTGAATTTCTGTGACATGCCCTCTGACATTATGGCATGCCTGTTTCTAGGCGTCATTCCCGTCCTTGGCACGGTTATATGACACACCTTCATTGTTTTTCTACAACATACATAACCCTTTTCTCATATAATTCCCGTGACATGCCCTCTGACGTCACGACAGCCATAGGGAAATAGCATAGGATTTTAAACACAACCCTCTGACGTCTTGTGGCATACCCCTTTTCTGAGTATGTCCTGTTACTAGGGAAAATCATGTCTAGACACGTTCCCAGGTGTTTGAAACTATTGATCGAGGATCATTTTATTTTCAATATTAGATACAAAAGAAAATATTTGTCACAAAATTGGTTTTCAGTAAAGCGCCAATGACGTAGTAGGTTTTAGACTTTTACAGTGAGAGAAGGAGGTCATACCCAAACTCTTGTTTGTGGTGATTTTTGTTAGTTTCAAGCTTAATTTGCATATTCAATTTAAGTATCACTCGTTTTAAGATTTATTTATTAATTTACATTAATATCTATAGTATGTTTGTTTGCATTGATTATTTATTCAATTTCTGATCGTTTTAAGTTTCATTTATACTTCAATAGGAAAATTTTTTTTTTCGTTTTAAGCTTGATTTTCATGTTCAATCTAAGCATTACTCGTTTTAAAATCTATTTAGTCGTTTGTATAGTAACTTGTTGTATATGTTTGTTATGGTTGCTCATTTAATTTCTGTCCGTTTTGGGTTTCATGTACTCTTTAATAATAACTTATGGTTGTTTTGAGTTAGAATTTCAAAAGGTATTTATATTAGTCGTGCTTATGCTTAAAATGGCCTTTACTTTTCTTTGAAAAACTTATTTTTCGGGAAGTTTTTTATAAAATTATCTTGAGAAAAGGCTATAAGAGGGAGGGCAGGTTGCATACTGATCACTTGTGACTCCTAAAAAGGAAACTAAAAATTTCAAATTTCAATCAAATTAGATTCCTCCAAAGCTTATACGATTACTCCGTCAATATAAAAACCATGTGACCCAGGGGCTTTACTTAAAACCCTTTTTGCTGGGCTCTAGGGGGTTGTGTCTATCCCAGAGACATTGTTATATGATATTTGTACTTTTTTGAACAAAATGCCTATGTAAAAATTTTGGTTGGATGTATTTGGGGAATAAAGGATTTGGGGGAGCTAGTTCCTCTTGTATAGTATAGTTCCTTGTATTGTATAGTTCCTCTTGTGTACTTTTGAATCTTAAAAAGGGAACTAGGACTTTCAACTTGTAATCAAATGATCCTCGTCCAAGATTTTTAAGACCACCTCTTCCATAAAAAACTTATTTACCCCCAGGATATAATCTACAATCGTCACCTTGGGGCACAGGAGGGTTGTCTCAACCCCAGAGGTATTATTATATAATGCTCAGAGTATTTTAAAGAAAAGAGCTGCCTCAAAATTTTTATCAAATAAATCTGGGATAAACAAGGTGTTGAAAAGTGGGTTATTTGCCCTCCAATCACTGTTGATTCTTAAAAAGGGAACTAAAACTTTCAATTTTCAATCAAATGAGGCTCTTCCAAAATTTATATGACCACAACTTCCATAAGAACCTTGTATGCCACCATGGCATATCTTGCAATCCTTTCCTCAGGCTCTAGAGGGTTTGATCAAACATGGAGGGAATTATTATATATTTAATTTGGACTATTTTGAACAAAATGATATCTCAAAATCTCGATCATATTTATTTAGGGAAAAAGACGTTGGGGTTCACATCCCTTTGATCACTTTTGACTTGTAAAAAGGTAACTAGAACTTTCTATTTCCGATTAAATGAGTCTCCTCCGTTTTTCTACGACCACCTCTTCCATAAAAACCTTATACACCCCCTGGGTATAACTTAAAACACGGGTACGCAGGCTCTTCGGGCTTGTGTCGACCCTGGAGGTATTGTTATAAGATCTTTGGAGCATTTTGAAGAAAATCTCTATGTCAAAATTTCAACCGGGTGCATTTGGGGAAATTAAGGTGGGGAGGGTAGTTGCCCTTCGATCACTTTTGAATATTAAAAATGGCCCTAAGTCTTTTGATTTCTAATCAATTGAGCCCCTCCGAAGTTTATACGACCACCGACTTATAGAGTGCCTCTGGGGAAAAAAAAACATGAAACCTTGCGGCCTTTACTATAGGCAACGTTATAGCATTGCCTTTTAAAACTGAGCATCCAGTCCAATCAATGGCAAGGAAATTTCAAGTCGTATTTTTTAACCGTGCCAGAAATTAATAAGGAAAGATAGTCTTTTAAAGATTACCCGATTTTTTTTAAGTACCAAGATCGGTACTTGAAATATCAACCCACTCATTGACAAAAAGTTAAACATTTGATTTACCAACAAATGATTCTGTGGAGAGTCGCAGATGATATTTTCTCTTTTTCTACCTGAATGGATCTAAATGAATATTTAACTTGGACATTAGATCAGTGCTTCCATTTTTACTATATTTTAGAGTAGAATAATTTATTTTGAATGTTTCTCCTCTAATATTTTTAGACCTACTTTATTACTTTATTTCTACTTTAAATTTGGATTTTCCACTTTTTTCCTTGCCGAGCCTATGGATTTTTGCTACGGAAATAGGAATTATGGGTACAGCAACGGGATTTGGGCAAAAGTGATTGACAAACGATCTTGTTTTTGTCGGACTTGGATAGACCCGCGAAATTTGAAACAAAATAACCAACGTGGAAGCACCGACGTTATAGACAAATATAAATAGAAGCAGCTGTGCACATTTACGATTTTAACATGCTTAAAAAATAAGTGCTAGAAGTTGTGAAGAGCCTTTGTCACAATCATGGGCAGCACGCTAGCGCTGCCTAAGTAAAGAACGATGTTGGCACAATGTGTTTTTTTTTCTCCAACCGGGCACTTCGTATCGAATGAATTGTCGTAGGAACTTCGAAAAGGGCTCATTCAATTGGAAATTGGAGTGACTAATGCTCTTTTTAATAGTCGGAAGTGATTGAAGGGCAACTAGACCCCCCCCCACGCCCATCATTCCCCCAAACACATCCAATCAAAATTTTGAGATAGTCATTTTGTTCAGCGTAGTTGATTTCCAGATAGAAAATATGTTTATTAGGAGGACACTCCCCAACAACCCTCAGGGCAAGGGTTTTAAGGTATGCCATGACGGCATATTAGAACGAAGTGGGCACAATGTACTATTTATTATTTTTTTCCTTTAGAGCAGGGCACTTCATATGGAAGGGGTCGTCGTAGAAACTTCAAAAGCGGCTCATTCAATTGGAAACTGAGAGTTCTAGTGCCCTTTCAATAGTCGAAAGTGGTTGGAGAACAATGAGATCCCCCCACGCCCATTATTCCCCCAAACACATCCAATCAAAATTTTGAGATAGGCATTTTGTTGAGTGTAGTTGATTTCCAGATAGAAAATATATTGTTGAAGAGGACACTCCTCCACAGCCCTCAGGGCAAGGATTATGAGTTATGCCCTGGGGGCATATAAGGTTTTTATAGAAGGCGTTGTCATAGAAACTTCAAATAAGGCTCATTCGATTGGAAATTCGAAGGGATAGTACCCTTTTTAATAGTCGAAAGTGATTGGAGGGCAACTAGCCCCCCCACCCATCATTCCCTAAAACACATCCAATCAAAATTTTGAGAAAGCCATTTTGTTCAGCGTAGTTGATTTCCAGATAGAAAATATGTTTTTGAGGAGGACACTTCCCCACAACCCTCGGGGCAAGGTTTTTAAGTTATAACCTGAGGGCATATAAAAAGGATGTTGGCACAATGTACTATTTAATATTTTTCCTTTAGAGCAGGGCACTTCATATTGAAGGGGTCATCGTAGAAGCTTCAAAAGGGGCTCATTCGATTGAAAATTGAGGGTTCTAGTGCCCTTTTTAATAGTTGAAAGTGATTGGAGGGCAACTAGCCCCCCCCTCACGCCCATGATTCCCCCAAACACATCCAATCAGAATTTTGAGATAGCCATTTTGTTCAGCGTTTTTGATTTCCAGATAGAAAATGAGTTTTGAGGAGGACACTCCCCCACAACCCTCAGGGTATGGGTTTTAAGTTATGCCCTTGGGGTATATAAGGTTTTTAAGAAGGCGTTGTCGTAGAAACTTCAAAACAGGCTCATTCGATTGGAAATTTGAAGGGCTAGTACCCTTTTTAATAGTCGAAAGTAATTGAAGGGCAACTAGCCCCTCCCCAACGCCCATCATTTCCCCAAACACATCGAATCAAAATTTTGAGATATCCATTTTGTTCAGCGTAGTTGATTTACAGATAGAAAATACGTTTTTGAGGAGGACACTCCCCCACAGCCCTCAGTGCAAGGGTTTTAAGTTATGCCCTGGGAGCATATAAGGTTTTTATAGAAGGCGTTGTCGTAGAAACTTAAAAAAGGCTCATTCAATTGAAAATTCAAAGGGCTAGTGCCCATTTTAATAGTCAAAAGGGATTGGAGGGCAACTAGCTCCCCCACACCCATCATTTCCCCAAACCCATCCAATCAAAATTTTGAGATAGCCATTTTGTTCAGCGTAGTTGATTTCCTGATAAAAAATATGTTTTGAGAAGGACACTCCCCCACAGCCCTCAGTGCAAGGGTTTTAAATTATGCCCTGGGAGCATATAAGGTTTTTAAAGAAGGCGTTGTCGTAGAAACTTCGAAAAAAGATTATTCGATTGGAAATTCAAAGGGCTAGTGCCTTTTTTCATAGTCGAAAGTGAAAGGGCAACTAGCCCCCCCCCACGCCCATCATTCCCCCAAACACATCCAATAAAAATTTTGAGATAGCCATTTTGTTCAGCGTAGTTGCTTTCCAGATAGAAAATATATTTTTTAAGAGGACACTCCTCCACAACCCTCAGGGCAAGGATTATAAGTTATACCCTGGGGCATATAAGGTTTTTATTGAAACCTTTGTGGTAGAAACTTGAAGAAGGGCTCATTCGATTTGAAATTCAAAGGGCTAGTAGCCTTTTTAATAGTCAAAAGTGATTTGACGGCAACTAACCCCCCTCTCACGCCCACCTTTTCCCCAAACACTTCCAATCAAAATTTTTAGATAGCCATTTTATTCAACGTAGTTGAAAGTTTTGGAAATTAGGTCTTTAAAGATGACAATTTCTCCCCCCACAGCCCTCATGGCAAGGGTTGTAAGTTATGCCTTGGGGCATATATAGTTTTTATTGAAAGCGTTGTCTTAGAAACTTCAAAGGGGCTCATTCAATTGGAAGTTGAAAGGGCTAGTGCCTTTTTGTAATAGTTTAAAGTGATTGGATAGCGACTAACGCCCCTCTCACGGCCACCATTTTCCAAAACACATCCTATCAAATTTTCAGATATCCATTTTTTTCAACGTAGTTGAAGGTTCTGGAAAATAGGTCTTTTAGGATAATATTTGTGGATGGATGGATTTAGGATGGATGATTGTGGGCGGGGGAGGGTGGTAGTGGAAGGGAGATTAGTTCCCCTCAAATCACTTTCGACTATTAAAAAGGGCATCAGCCCTTTCTATTATCAATCGAATGAGCCCTTTTAGATGTTCCCACGACAACTCCTTCGATACGAAGTGCCCTGGTCTAAACAACAACAGCAATAAAAATAATACATTATACCCACTTCGATCTTTACTATAAAAATGTCAAGCCTTCCAATCACTTTTGACTATTAAAAAGGGCACTAGGCCTTTCAATTTCCAATCGAATGAGCCCTTTTGGAAACGACAACGCTTTCTATAAACACCTTATATTCCCAAAGGGCATATAATGGTCAGAGCCATCAGTGCAAGGGTTGTAATTTAAGCCCTGGGGGCATATAAGGTTTATATAGAAAGTTGTTGTATAAAACATAGGCAGCACGATCGTGCTGCCTAAGTAAACAAAGGGGACACTCGAGAACGACACAAGAAACGGGGACTAAGTAAAGAGGAGGACACTTCCCCACAACTCTCAGGGCAAGGATTATAAGTTATGCCCTGGGGGCATATAAGGTTTTTATTGAAACCTTTGTGGTAGAAACTTGAAGAGGGGCTCATTCAATTGGAAATTGAAAGGGCTAGTGCCTTTTTTAATAGTTTAATGTGATTTGATAGCGACTAACGCCCCTCTCACGCCCATCATTTTCCAAAACACATCCAATCAAAATTTTCAGATATCCATTTTTTTCAACGTAGTTGAACGTTCTGGAAATTAGGTCTTTTAGGATGATATTTGTGGATGGATGGATTTAGGATGGATGATTGTGGGCGGGGGAGGGGGGGAGTGAAAGGGAGATTAGTTACCCTCCAATCACTTTAGACTATTAAAAAGGGCATCAGACCTTTCTATTTTCAATCGAATGAGCCCTTTTCGAAGTTCCCACGACAACTCCTTCGTTACGAAGTGCCCTGGTCTAAACAACAACAGCAATAAAAATAATACATTATACCCACTTCGATCTTTACTATAATTAAATAAAAAAAAACAAGTTTTTTAAACTGAAAGTAAGGAGCGACATTAAAACTTAAAACGAACAGAAATTATTCCGTATATGAAAGAGACTGTCCCCTCCTCAACGCCTCGCTCTTTACGCTAAAGTTTTTTATTGTTTTAAAAATAAAGTTGTGAGACAGAGTCAAACTTTACCGTAAAGAGCGAGGCGTTGAGGAGGGGACAGTCACTTTCATATACGGAATAATATCTGTTCGTTTTAAGTTTTAATGTCGCTCCTTACTTTCAGTTTAAAAAACTTGTTTTTTTTATTTAATTTTTGAACGTTTTTGAATAAATGCAGGTTTTGATCTTGGCTCACCGTACATGAATAATTAAAACAAAATTTTCATATTAATTTACTTTTATTTAGTTAAATGGCTTTCTCGAAACTTGTTTAATTTTATTTACGAACGTTTTTATTAGTAATAAATATACGTAACTTACGAATTAATTTACGTAACGAACTTCTATATTCATATATTTTTAATACGTTTATTAGGGGGTTTGCCCCCTATTCAATACCTTGCTCTTCAAGCGAAAGTTCGAATTTTGTTCCAATTCTTTAAAAATGAACGCTTAATCACAAATGCCGTTAATTAGAATAAATAGCTCTTATGAAAGTACTAAGAAATCTTTGGCTTAAAGAGCGAGGCATTGACTACGGGGTGAACCCAATTATATATGTAATATTTTCTTATCGTTTAAAGTTTCGATGTTGCTGCTGTTGCAGTTGAAATACTTTTTTTTATATTAAACTTATGATCTTTTTTTAGATAATGCTGGAAAGTCTGGCGTCCCCTTCATAGCAATGTCCCTTCCCCCATGAAAACTTCCTTCATGGAAAGACCCTCCCACATAACCCCTGACCCACCCACCCACCCCCACTACCAGGAAAAATCTCCCCTGAAAACGTCTGTGTGCTTCCAATTAACCAATACTATATGTTAACATTGGGTAAAGTTCATAACTTTCAGCCCTCCCCTTGGGAACTTTGGGGGATTAAGTCATCCTAAAAGACATACTTATAATATTTTCGAACATGCTGAACAAAATGGCTATCCCAAAATTTTGATCAGGTGACTTTGAGAAAAAAATGAGCGTGGGAGGGGCCCTAGTTGCCCTCCATTTTTTTTGGTCACTTAAAAAGGGCACTAGAACTTTCAATTTCCATTCCAATGAGCCCTCCTACGATATTCTAGGACAACTGGGTCGATACGATCACCCCTGGGGGAAAAAAACAAACAAATAAACACGCACCCGTGATCTTTCTTCTGGCAAAAAATGCAAAATTCCACATTTTTGTAGATGGGAGCTAGAAACTTCTACAGTAGGGTTCTCTGATACGCGGAATATGATGGTGTGATTTTCATTAAGGTTCTCTAATTTTTAGGGGGCCTTTCCACCTTTTTTTGAAAATCAGCCAAATATTTTCAGACGCGTAACTTTTGATGGGTAGGACTAAACTTGATGAAATTCATACGTTTGAAATCAGCATTAAAATTTAATTCTTCTGATGTATGTATTGATATCAAAATTCATTATTTTTGAGTTTCGGTTACTATTGCGCCGGTTCGCTCCTTACTTACAGTTTGTTTCCACGAACTGTTTGAAAATGTCAAGTCTTCCAATCACTTTCGACTATTAAAAACAGCAGTATGCCTTTCGATTTCCAATCAAATGAGCCCTTTAGGAAACGACAACGCTTTCTATAAACACCTTATATTCCCCCAGGGCATATAATGGTCAGAGCCATCAGTGCAAGGGTTGTAAGTTATGCCCTGGGGGCATGTAAGGTTTATATAGAAAGTTGTTGTATAAATTATAGGCAGCGCGTTCGCGCTGCCTAAGTAAAGAACGGGGACACTCGAGAACGAGGCAAGAAACGGGGACTAAGTAAAGAGGAGGACACCTCCCCACAACCCTCAGGGCAAGGGTTTTAAGTTATGCCCTGCGGGCATATAAGAATGATGTTGGCAGAACGTAGCTCGTATTATCTATTAATTTTTTCCTTTAGAGCAGGGCACTTCGTATCGAAGAATTTGTCGTAGAAACTTCGAAAAGCGCTCATTAAACTGGAAATTGGAGTGGCTTTTGCCCTTTTTAATAGTCAAAAGTGATTGGAAGGCTACTAAAACCCCTCTAACGCCCACCATTTCCCAACTACATCCAATCAAAATTTTGAGATAGCCATGTTGTTTAACGAAGTTAAAAGTTCTGGAAATTCGGTCTTAGAGGATGACAACCACCCTAACAGACCTTAGGGTAAGGGTTGTAATTTATGCCCTGGGGGCATATAAGGTGCCGAGTCAAACTCAAAACGAGTAGAAATTAACATAAATTGGGTGCAAACCCCTCTGCCTTCCCAAGGCCAGAACAAAATTTGCACTTTACCGAAAAATCCAAATGAATGTGCATTGTCAGTTTAATATACATATACTGATATTTAGTAATCAACATTTTAATATGATTTGATTTATTAAAGTTATAAAAGTAAAAATATTTATATTTTTTCAGTAAAGTGCTAATTTTGTTCTGGCATTGGTAAGGCATAGGGGTTTTGCGTCCAACTTGTTTTAATTTCTGCTCATTTTGAGTTTGACTCGGTTAATTATTGTAATTTCTGTTCGTTATGGGTTTCATTTATTTATCGATGCTGATTTGTGGTAGTTTCACGCTTGGTAGATTATTTGATTTTATTTTTATTCATTTTTTTTAATGGAGTTCTTTACTTTTCTTTGAAAAACTTATTATGTGGAAAAAGTTTTTTAAATTAATTTCATGGTAAAAGTCTATGTGAAACAAATTGAGTCTAACCAGTCTGTGAATCTTAAAAGAGAAGAGTTCTTCCTACCCACCTCTAAGGTTTACCTGGGACTAGAAGCGGCCAACCGTCTGTTTTTCCTACAAGGAAAAGCTACAAAGTTCATGGAGAAATACAACAGAGTCAAGGAGATTGCCAAGAAATTTTAAATTGAAGCTGTGTCCCAGGTAGTCGACTGATATCCATTTGATCGCGACATTTGCAACGTTGTAGAGATTGTAAAAGTCGCATTGGATGGTGATATTCTATCGTTGCGGCTTTTTTGCCGACGGTTCGGGCACCCCTCGTCGGATTTCCGGCTGGTCGAAAAAGCGAGGTGGGCATTGATGCTGCTTAGTCTACACGACAGTTTGCTTAGTGGTGGAAACCCGATTTATTTTTTGAACTGAGTGGCGTCCATCAAGACGTGAAGTGGAGTGCTAAAGTTCACAACCGTTCTTTATATTATTCGGCTTATTTTTGGACTTCCCTGCTCAAATGTCGTTGTGGAGAGACTTTTCAGCGTTCCGATAACAATAAAAAATGAAAAGAGGAATGGTCTCAAAAACGTAGCTTTGGCTGTGACGATTTCTTTCAAGTATGGGAAAAAGCGTAAAGGCCCTCTACTTTCACCGAGAGTTTAAAGAAAAAAAGAAGGCTCATGAAATTCGATACAACTGTGTCCAAATGCGTCACTTTTTTAGGCATTGGGAAAGACGATGGGGATGGCGACGACGACGATGACTTGGGGTATTAATTTTACTATTTGGTGTTTTCTCTTAAATCTTATTTTTTGGTAATTTTTATTAAATTTTTCTGAATACAGTTTAAAGTTCGTCTAAATTTGGCATTTTCTGGAAAATTGGGAGGCAGGTAGCAGTCTACACTAGTTAAAATCGAATAATTCAAAAGATCAAAATGCAGGCGCTGTCCTTAAATCAAGCTGTAAGTTATTTATCTTTGGTACTACACTCTGCTTTGAATTAACAACTCAATATAAAAAAGTAAAAAAAAAAATACTGCGTGAAAAAGCAACCAGTTGGATATTATTTATGCCAATCCTTCGTACAAATCCAAATAAAAACGAGGGGTGTTGAAAAAAAATGGTGGCAAAGAAAAACAAACAAATAAAATATATTAATATGGTCCAGAATCTGAGATCTGGACCTAGAATCTATAAATCAAAACCAAGCTTAACTAGTCGATAAATGCAAAGCATTGTTCTAAATGTCAAAAGTAGATGTTTTGGTAAAAGTAAAAGGTCTTGAGTTGCAAAATAGGTCGTCTTGAACAATTGCAGTAGAGATGCTCTAATATCTCCTGTTACCCACCCCTGCTGCCACCTACAACTTTTTTGCACCCTAAATATGGGCATTGAGTCCCTAGAGAGAACATGTGGTTAATGGGGTCAATGACCTCTTTCTCCAGGTGTGTTTTTGGCACGCTCTCAGCGAATGTTATGATCCAGAAACAGCATTTGTTGTGGTTTTGGACATGTACATGCTCGATGCAAATGTTATGAGTTTCCCGGAAACAGTTAGATCACGTGTTTCCTTCTCAGCCAATCAGCGAGTCGGATACATATCCTTTCTCAACCAATCAGAGGGCTTGTTACATATGGATTTCCCCGTTACATAACAATTCGCCCTTGAGATTTCGTATAAAACGGACGTGCAATGTGATTCAATTAGCATGCAATGTGATTAAATTATCAGAAGGTATTTTGACACAATGGATAAATTTGATGAATTAGAAGCATTGGCAACCTCAATCTACCATGTAAGTTCCGTTTTTATTTTCAAAATAAAATTATTTTCCGCGGTCAACCTCCAGTATATTCAGGTAAATCCCCCCCCCCCATACAATACAAACATCCCTTTACAATCTCCATACTCGATAGAAAACATAAAAGGTGTTCTTTTACACTCCAAACCTAACCCCCCTCAAAAAGGTTAGGTTAGCCTACGTACGCGCGCATATAGGTTAGGTTTGGTTGGATTAAGTTAGGTTAGGTTAAGTTAGGTTAGATTAAGTTAGGTTAGGTTAAGTTAGGTTAGGTTAGGTTAGGTTAGATTAAGTTAGGTTAGGTTAAGTTAGGTTAGGCTAGTGTAGCCTAAGTAAGGGCGCGTACGTAGGCTAACCTAACCTAACTTAACCTAACCTAACTTAATCTAACCTAACCTAACCTAACCTAACCTAACCTAATCTAACCTAACCTAACTTAACCTAACCTAACCTAACTTAATCCAACCTAACCTAACCTCTATGCGCACGTACGTAGGCTAACCTAACTTAATCTAACTTAACCTAACCTAACAACATTTTTTCTGATTTTGTGTGTTTTCGCAAGAAAATAGCTTGTCTTTAGCAAACTTAGCCATAGATAGTTGAAACTCTGCATAAATATCTTCATTTAAGCCTAATTGCGTAGGTACTAAAGGAACATTGAAATTTTTTTATGATTTTGTGTGTTTTCGGAAGAAAATATCTTGTCTTTAGCAAAATTAGACATTTCTATTTTTTTCTGATATTGTAGTTATTCATTTAAGTCCTAGTTTATATTTTCTAAAGCCTAACAGAAAATTTTTTCTGAGTTTGTGTGTTTTCGCCAGAAATAGATTGTACATAGCAATAAAGGACGGATCTCTAAATGTAACAGAATACTTCAATAAATATAATCCTCATTTCGAATTGACTAAATGAACATATAAAATTTTTTCTGATTTTGTGTGTTTTCGCAATAAAATAGATAGTCTTTATAAAATTCAGCCAAAGCTAGTTGAAAATATTCATAAATTACTTAATTTTTTGTCCAATGGATCAGTTAATAAAGGAAAATTGAAAATTTTTTCTGAGTTTGAGGGTTTTCTCAAGAAAAAAGCTTGTCTTTAGTAAACTTAGCCATAGCTGGTTGAAACTCTGCATAAATATCTTCATTTTTAGTTTATATGCGTAGGTACTAAAGGAACATTGAACATTTTGTCTGATTATTTGTGTTTTCGCAAGAAAATAGCTTTTCTTTAGCAAACTTAGCCATAGCGGGTTGAAAATGTGCATGAATATCTTCCTTTTAAGAGTAATTGCGTAGGTACTAAAGGAACATTGATCATTTTTCTAATTTTGTTTGTTTTCGCAAGAAAATAGTTTGTATTTAGCAAAACTTAGCCCCAGCTAGTTGAAATTGTACATAAATATCTTCATTTTTAGCCTCAATGCGTAGGTACTTAAGAAAATTTGATAATTTTTTATGAGTTTGTGTGTTTTCTCAGGAAAATAGATTGTGTTTAAACAATTTAAACCTAAATTGTTAAAACTGTGAATAAATATCTTCATTTTTAGTCTAATTGCGTAGATACTAAAGGAACATTAATCATTTTGTATGATTTTGTGTGTTTTCACAAGAAAATAGCTTGTCTTTAGCAAACTTAGCCATAGCTAGATGAAACTCTTCATAAATATCGACATTTCAGCCTAAGTGCGTAGGTACTAAAGGAACATCGAACTTTTTTTCTGAGTTTGTGTGTTTTCTCAAGAAAATAGCTTTTCTATAGCAAACTTAGACATAGATAGATGAAACTCTCCATAAATATCTTCATTTAAGCCTAATTGCGTAGGTACTAAAGGAACATTGAAAATTTTTTCTGTTTTTGTGTGTTTTCGCAAGAAAATAACTTTTCTTTAGCAAACGTAGCCATAGCTAGTTGAAACTGTGCATAAATATCTTCATTTTTCGCCTAATTGTGTAGGTACTAAAGGAATATTGAACATTTTTCTGATTTTGTTTGTGTTTTCACAAGAAAATAGCTTGTCTTTAGCAAACCTAGAGATAGATAGTTGAAACTCTCCATAAATATCTTCATTTTTAGCCTAATTGAGTAGGTACTAGAGGAACATTGAACATTTTTTCTGATTTTGTGTGTTTTCGCAAGAAAATATCTTGTCTTTAGTAAACTTAGCCGTAGTTAGTTGAAACTCTGCATAAATATATTCATTTAAGCCTAATTGCGTAGGTACTAAAGGAACATTGAACATTTTTTCGGTTTTTGTGTGTTTTCGCAAGAAAATAGCTTGTCTTTAGCAAACTTAGCCATAGATAGTTGAAACTCTGCATAAATATCTTCATTTCAGCATAATTGTGTAGGTACTAAAGGAACATTGAACATTTTTTCTGATTTTGTGTGTTTTCGCAAGAAAATAGCTTGTCTTTAGCAAACTTAGCCATAGCTAGTTGAAACTCTGCATAAATATCTTCATTTAAGCCTAATTGTGTAGGTACTAAAGGAACATTGAACATTTTTTCTGATTTTGTGTGTTTTCTCAAGAAAATAGCTTGTCTTTAGTAAAGTTAGCCATAGATAGTTGAGATTATGCATACACATCTTCATTCTAAGTCTAATTGCGTAGGTACTAAAGGAACATTGATAATTTTTTCTGATTTTGTGTGTTTTCGCAAGAAAATAGCTTGTCTTTAGCAAATTTAGACATATCTAGTTTAAACTCTTAATAAATATATTAATTTTTAGTATAAGTGAGTATTTACTAAAGGAACATTGAAAATTTTTTATGAGTTTTAGTGTTTTCTGAAGGAAATAGATTGACTTTATTAAAATTAGCCATAGCTAGTTGAAAATCTGCATAGATATCTTAAATTTTAGTATAATTGCGTTGGTACTAGAGCAAAATTTAAAATATTTTCTTAGTTTTTGTGTTTTTTCGAAATAAAATATATTGTCTATATAAATATTAGCAATAGATAGGTTAAACTATGAATAAATATCTTCACTTTTAGCTTATGTGTGTAGGTCCTAGCGGAACACTGAACTTTTTTTCTGAGTTTGTGTGTTTTCTCAATAAAAGAGAATGTCTTTAACAAATATAGCCATAGCTAGTTGAAACTCTGCATAAAAATCTTAACTTAAAGCCTCATTCCGGAGGTACTGAAGGAACATTGAACATTTTTTCTGATTTTGTTTGTGTTTTCGCAAGAAAATAATATGTCTTTAGCAAAAATATCCATACCTAGTTGAAACTCTACATAAATATCTTCATTTTTAGTCTACTTGCGTAGGTACTAGAGGAACGTTTACCATTTTTTCTGATTTTGTGTGTTTTCGCAAGAAAAAAGCTTGTCTTTAGCAAACTTAGCCATAGCTAGTTGAAACTCTGCATAAATATCATCATTTTTAGCCTAATTAAGTAGGTAGTAAAGGAACATTGAACAATTTTTCTGATTTTGTTTGTGTTTTCGCAAGAAAATAGCATGTCTTTAGCAAACTTAGCCATAGCTAGTTGAAACTCTGCATAAATATCTTCATTTTTAGTCTAATTGCGTAGGTACTAGAGGAACATTGAACATTTTTTCTGATTTTGTATGTTTTCGCAAGAAAATAGCTTGTCTTTAGCAAACTTAGCCATAGCTAGTTGAAACTCTGCATAAATAGAGAAATTCTTTAACCATTTAGGGTTAACTTACCTTTTTAGGGATGAGCATTTAGGGTTCTCCAACATGCTGAACTTGAAAGTGTGTTCCCTGACCATGTTGGATCTGAAAGTGTAATTTCAGGGAAATTCTTTAACCTTTTAGGGTTAACTTACCTTTTTAGGGGTGACTATTTATGGTTCTCCAACATGCTGAACTTGAATGTGTGTTCCCTGACCTTTTGAATCTGAAGGTATAATTTTCGTGGCGAAGGAGAATTCTAAAGAATAAAAACGTCTCATGCTTAAGATAATTTCAGAAAAATTCTTTAACCTTTTAGAGTTAACTTACCTTTTTATGGATAACTATTTAGGGTTATCCAACATGCTGAACTTGAAAGTGTGTTCCCTGGCATGTTGAATTTGAAAGTCTAATTTTCGTGGCGATGGACTATTCTAAAGAATAAAAACATCTCAGGCTTAAGATAATTTCAGAAAAATTCTTTAACCTTTTAGGGTTAACTTACCGTTTTAGGGTTGACTATTTAGGGTTCTCCAACATACTGAACTTGAAAGGGTGTTCCCTGACATGTTGAATCTGAAAGTATAATTTTCATGGCGATGGACTATTATAAAAAATAAAAACGGTTGAGGCTTAAGATATTTATTGCTTAAACATATTTAAAAACATTTGAAAAAAATAATGACATATTAAAAAAAAAGAATCTTAATCCATTTGATATGAGGAGGAGCAAGTTTAGGACTTTGGATATCTGATGCATTTTTCCATGTCAGGTATCTTTTCCGGTATCCATTTAGCGAAATATCTAACTTCATCTTCTTGGTCATGGACTGAATGCAGGTATTTCTCACATTTGAAGTCTTCTAAATTGAATAATGCTATGTTTTTATCACATTTTTCTAGTAAGAGTTTATCAGTTGGCATGTTTCCCTTAACATAAACAGCTTGCACACCGAAAAAACTGCATATTTCCTGAATTTTCTCTTGTACATGTTTTATTTCATAGCCATTTTCAGTATGTGGTCGTATGGTTTTAGCGTAAAAGCCATTTCGATTTATAAAATTTAGTGTTGGACTCCATCTGTTTTTCTCGTACTTATACATATTGTATCTGATGTTCCATTTATAGCAATGAATTTCACGTCGTTGATTGTCTAGGAGTAAGAAAGCTGCTTTGAAAATAATGTCAGTTTAGGAATATTTCAGATCAATATATTCTGTGTCAATCACACCAAACATTATTATATCTGAAAAAAAAAGTGCTTAAATTATCTTTTCATTTCTATTTTGTCACTATTAAAAGTGCTAAACCCCTCCCCCACAAAAATCACGGATTCACGCCCCCTCCCCTAAATTAGGAAAATTGTTATAGCTTAAATCGCTAAATTTCGAAGAGAAATGGTTAGACACTGAAGTAAGAAACAATTATCTTTTCATTTCTATTTTGTCACTATTAAAAGTGCTAACCCCCTCCCCCACAAAAATCCCGGATTCACGCCCCCTCCCCTAAATTTAGGAAAATTGTTATAGCTGAAATCGCTAAATTTCGAAGAGAAATGGTTAGACCCTGAAGTAAGAAACAAGTATCTTTTCATTTCTATTTTGTCACTATTAAAAGTTCTAACCACCTCCCCAACAAAAATCACGGATTCACGCCCCCTCCCCTAAATTTAGGAAAATTGTTATAGGTAAAATCACTAAATTTCTAAGTGAAATGGTTAGACGCTGAAGTAAGAAACAATTATCTTTTCATTTCTATTTTGCCACTAATAAAAGTGCTAACCCCTTCCCCAACAAAAATCCTGGATTCACGCCCCCCTCCCCTAAATTTAGGAAAATTGTTATAGCTAAAATCGCTAAAATGTCAAAGAGAAATGGTTAGACACTGAAGTATGAAACACTTATCTTTTCATTTCTATTTTGCCACTAATAAAAGCGCTAACCACCTCCCCATCAAAAATAACGGATTCACGCCCCTCCCCTAAATTTATGAAAATTAATCCACCCTAGGTCTATCGCTAATTTGTAGACCAAATTAGCTGACCGCTATTTTCAGACAAACACTGAATTACGTAAAAGCACTGAAAACCTCGAGTGCCTAAAACCAGCTAATGTATACAGACAGGAAAGGGGGTGACTGCTAATTATGGGCTTAACGCTGGAGCATTATGTCAAAACAGAACGGCATTTTCATTAAAAATTGAGAGAAGTCAGTGGTCGCTTTAGCTGGAAATATAGAAGGAAGGAATTTAACGAAATGAGAATTATTTCTTTTTGCGAGAATTTGGTTGTAAAAACAATGATGGATGGGGGGGTTAGGTTTTGAGGGTAAAAGAACACCTTTTATGTTTTCTATCGAGTATAAAGATTGTAAAGTGATGTTTGTATTGTATGGGGGGCGGGGGGGATTTACCTGAATATACTGGAGGGTGACCGCGGAAAATAATTTTATTTTGAAAATAAAAACGGAACTTACATGGTAGATTGAGGTTGCCAATGCTTCTAATTCATCAAATTTATCCATTGTGTCAAAATACCTTCTGATAATTTAATCACATTGCATGCTAATTGAATCACATTGCACGTCCGTTTTATACGAAATCTCAAGGGCGAATTGTTATGTAACGGGGAAAACCATATGTAACAAGCCCTCTGATTGGCTGAGAAAGGATATGTATCCGACTCGCTGATTGGCTGAGAAGGCTAAGTCTTTAGCAAACTTAGCCATAGATAGTTGAAACTCTGCATAAATATCTTCATTTTTAGTCTAATTGCGTAGGTACTAAAGGAACATTGAACATTTTTTCTGATTTTGTGTGTTTTCGCAAGAAAATAGCTTGTCTTTAGCAAACTTAGACTTAGATAGTTGAAACTATTCATAAATATCTTCATTTCAGCCTATTTGCATAGGTACTTGAGGAACATTGAATATACTTTCTGATCTTGTGTGTTTTCGCAAGAAAAAAGCTAGTCTTCAGCAAACTTAGCCAAAGCTCGTTGAAACTATGCATAAATATCTTCATTTTTAGACTAATTGCGTAGTTACTAAAGGACAATTTAAAATTTGTTCTGTGTTTGTGTGTTTTAGCACTAAAATGGCTTGTCTTTAGTAAACTTAGCCATAGTTAGTTGAAAATATTAATAAATATCTTAATTTTTAGTCTAATTGCGTTGGTACTAAAGGAACATTGAACATTTTTTCTGATTGTTTGTGTTTTCGCAAGAAAATAGTTTTTATTTAGCAAATTGAGCCATAGCTAGTTGAAACTGTGCATAAATATCTTCATTTTTAATCTAATTGCGTAAGTACTAAAGGAACATTGAACATTTTTTTGATTTTGTGTGTTTTCGCAAGAAAATAGCTTATTTTTAGCAAACTTAGCCATAGCTAGTTGAAACTCTGCATAAATATCTTAATTTTTGGCCTAAGTGTGTAGGTACTAAAAGAACATTTAAAATTTTTTCTGATTTTGTGTGTTTTCGCAAGAAAATAGCTTGTCTTTAGCAAACTTAGCCATAGCTAGTTGGAACTCTGCATAAATATCTTCATTTTTAGTTTAATTGCGTAGGTACTAAAGGAACACTGAACCTTTTTTCTGATTTTGTGTGTTTTCGCAAGAAAATAGCTTGTCTTTAGAAAACTTAGCCATAGCTAGTTGAAACTCTGCATAAATTAATACATTTCAGCATAAATTCTTATTTAATAGAGGAACAGTTAGCATTTTTTCTGAGTTTGTATGTTGTCGAAGTAAAATATATTTTCTTTCGCATACTTATAAATAGATTGATTAAAATCTGAATAATAATATTAAATTTATCAAAATTTCATCTTTAATCCAGGAGCAATTAACATTTTACATGAGTTTTTTTTTTTTATCAATATAAAATCTATTCTTTAGAAAACTTAGCCGTAGCTCTATTAAAATCATAATAAAAATATTCATTTATATCCAAAATGAGTATGTAATTAAGAAAATTAGATAATTTTTTCTGATTTCGTGTGTGTTTGCAGGACAATAGCTTTTTTTTAGCAAACTTAGCCATTGCTTTTTGAAGCTCTAAATAAATATCTTCATTTTTCTCCTCAATACGTATGTAATAAAGGAACACTAATAATTTTACTTCTGATTTTGTGTGTTTTCACAAGAAAATAGCTTGTCTTTAGCAAACTTAGCCATAGCTAGTTGAAACTCTGCATAAATATCTTCATTTTTAGTATAATTGTGTAGGTACAAGATTAAATATTAACTTTTTTTGTTATTTTGTGTGTTTTCTCAAGAAAAATGCTTGTCTTTAGCAAACTTAGCCATAGCTAGTTGTAACTCTGCATAAATATCTTAATTTAAGCCTAACTGCGTAGGTACTAGAGGAACATTGATCATTTTTTCTGATTGTGTGTGTTTTCGCAAGAAAATAGCTTGTCTTTAGCAAACTTATCCAATAGATAATTGAAACTCTGCATAAATATCTTCATTTTAGCATTATTGTGTAGGTACTAGAGGAGCATTGAATTTTTTTTTCTGAGTTTGTGTGTTTTTACAAGAAAATAGCTTGTCTTTAGCAAACTTAGCCATAGCTAGTTGAAACACTGCAAAAATATCTTCATTTCAGCATAATTGAGTAGGTACTACAGGAAAATTGAACATTTTTCTGATTTTGTTTGATTTAAAGTGTAAACATCTTGTCTTTAGCAATCTTATCATTAGCTAGTTGTAAATTTACATAATCATCTTAATTTAGTAGAATTGTGTATTTCATCCAGGACAATTGAAAATTTCTTCTTAGTTTGTCTGTTTTCACAAGAAAATAGCTTGTCTTTAGCAATTTTAGCCATAGATAGTTGAAACTCTGCATAAATATCTTCATTTTTAGTCTAAGTGCCTATGTACTAAAGGAAAATTGAACATTTTTTCTGAGTTTGCGTGTTTTTGAAAGAAAATAGAATGTCTTTAGCAAAATTAGCCATAGCTAGTTGAAACTCTTCATAAATATCTAAATTTTTAGTCTAAGTGCGTAGTTACTAAAGGAACATTGAACATTTTTTCTGATTTTGTGTTTTTTCGGAAGAAAATAGCTTGTCTTTAGCAAACTTAGCCATAGCTAGTTGAAACTCTGCATAAATATCTTCATTTTTAGTATAATTGCGTAGGTACTAAAGGAAAATTCACCATTTTTTCTGATTTTGTGTGTTTTCGCAAGAAAATAGCTTGTCTTTAGCAAACTTAGCCATAGCTAGTTGAAACTCTGCATAAATATCTTCATTTTTGCCTAATTCCGTAGGTAGTAAAGTAACATTGAAAATTTTTTCTGATTTTGTTTGTGTTTTTGCAAGAAAATAGTTTGTCTTTAGCGAACTTAGCCATAGCTAGTTGAAACTCTACATAAATATCTTCAGTTTCAGTCTATTTGCGTAGGTACTAGATGAACATTGCACATTTTTTTGTGATTTTGTGTTTTTTCGAAAGAAAATAGATTGTCTTTAGCAAACTTAGCCATAGGTAGTTGAAACTCTGCATAAATATCATCATTTTTAGCCTAAGTGATTAGGTACTAAAGAAGCATTGAACATTTTTTCTGATCTTGTTTGTGTTTTCTCTAGAAAATAACATGTCTTTAGCAAAATTAGCCATAGCTAGTTGAAACTCTACATATATATCTTCATTTTTAGTCTAATTGCGTAGGTACTAGAGGAACATTGAACATTTTTTCTGATTTTCTATGTTTTCACAAGAAAATAGCTTGTCTTTAGCAAACTTAGCCATAGCTAGTTGAAACTCTGCATAAATAGAGAAATTCTTTAACCATTTAGGGTTAACTTACCTTTTTAGGGATGAGCATTTAGGGTTCTCCAACATGCTGAACTTGAAAGTGTGTTCCCTGACCTGTTGGATCTGAAAGTGTAATTTCATGGAAATTCTTTAACAATTTAGGGTTAACTTACCTTTTTAGGGGTGACTATTTAGGGTTCTCCAACATGCTGAACTTGAAAGTGTGTTCCCTGATCTTTTGAATCTGAAAGTCTAATTTTCGTGGCGATGGACTATTCTGAAGAATAAAAGCGTCTCAGTATTAAGATAATTCAGATAAATTCTTTCACCTTTTAGAGTTAACTTGCCTGTTTATGGTTGACTATTTAGGGTTCTCCAACATAATGAACTTGAAAGTGTGTTCCCTTGCATGTTGAATTTAAAATTCTAATTTTCGGGGTGATGGACTATTATAAAGAATAAAAACGTCTCAGGCTTAAGATAATTTCAGAAAAATTCTTTAACCTTTTAGGGTTAACTTACCTTTTAGGTATGAGTCTTTAGGGTTCTCCAATGTTCTGAGCTTGATAAGGTGGTCAGTCAGAGTTTTAACATGACATTCAAATTTTCACATGGATGGACAATTCTACAGAATAAAAACGGTTGCAGCTTAAGATATTTAATACATAAGCATATTTAAAACATTGGAAAAAAAATAATGACATATTAAAATAAAAGAAGCTTAATCCATTTGATATGAGGAGGAGCAAGTTTAGGACTTTGGATATCTGATGCTTTTTTCCATGTCAAGTATCTTTTCCGGTATCCCTTTAGCGAAATATCTAACTTCATCTTCTGGGTCATGGACTGAATGCAGGTATTTCTCACATTTGAAGTCTTCTAAATTGAATAATGATATGTTTTTATCACATTTTTCTAGTAAGAGTTTATCATTTGGCACGTTTCCCTTAACATAAACAGCTTGCACACCGAAAAAACTGCATATCTTCTGAATTTCCTATTGTACATGTTTTATTTCATAGCCATTTTCATTATGTGGTCGTATGGTTTTAGCGTAAAAGCCATTTCGATTTTTAAAATTTAGTGTTGGACTCCATCTGTTTTTCTCGTACTTATACATATTGTATCTGACGTTCCATTTATAGCAATGAATTTCACGTCGTTGATTGTCTAGGAGTAAGAAAGCTGCTTCAAAAATAATGCCAGTTGAGGAATATTTCAGACCAATATATTCTGTGTCAATCACACCAAACATTATTATATCTGAAAAAAAAGTGCTTAAATTATTTTTTTATTTCTATTTTGTCACTATTAAAAGTGCTAACCCCCTTCTCAACAAAAATCACGGATTCACGCCCCCTCCCCTAAATTAGGAAAATTGTTATAGCTTAAATCGCTAAATTTCGAAGAGAAATGGTTAGACACTGAAGTAAGAAACAATTATCTTTTCATTTCTATTTTGTCACTATTAAAAGTGCTAACCCCCGCCCCAACAAAAATCACGGATTCACGCCCCCTCCACTAAATTTAGGAAAATTGTTATAGCTAAAATCGCTAAATTTTGAAAAGAAATGGTTAGACACTGAAGTAAGAAACAATTATCTTTTCATTTCTATTTTGTCACTATTAAAAGTGCTAACCCCCTCCCCAACAAAAATCACGGATTCACGCCCCCTCCCCTAAATTTAGGAAAATTGTTATAGCTAAAATCGCTAAATTTCGAAGAGAAATGGTTAGACACTGAAGTAAGAAACAATTATCTTTTCATTTCTATTTTGTCACTATTAAAAGTGCTAACCCCCTCCCCAACAAAAATCACTGGATTCACGCCCCCCCCCCTCCCCTAAATTTAGGAAAATTGTTATAGCTAAAATCGCTAAAATGTCAAAGAGAAATGGTTAGACACTGAGGTATGAAGCAATTATCTTTTCATTTCTATTTCGCCACTAATAAAAGCGCTAACCCCCTCCCCATCAAAAATAACGGATTCACGCCCCTCCCCTAAATTTATGAAAATGAATCCACCCTAGGTCAATCGCTAATTTGTAGACCAAATTAGCTGACCGCTATTTTCAGACAAACACTGACTTACGTAAAAGCACTGAAAACCTCGATTGCCTAAAACCAGCTAATGTATACAGACAGGAAGAGGGGTGACTGCTAATTATAGGCTTAACGCTGGAGCATTATGTCAAAACAGAACGGCATTTTCATTAAAAATTGAGAGAAGTCAGTGGTCGCTTTAGCGCGAAATATAGAAGGAAGGAATTTAACGAAATGAGAATTATTTCTTTTTGCGAGAATTTGGTTGTAAAAACAATGATGGATAGGGGGGGGGGGTTAGGTTTTGAGGGTAAAAAAACACCTTTTATGTTTTCTATCGAGTATAAAGATTGTAAAGTGATATTTGTATTGTATGGGGGGCGGGGGGGATTTACCTGAATATACTGGAGGGTGACCGCGCAAAATGATTTTATTTTGAAAATAAAAACGGAACTTACATGGTAGATTGAGGTTGCCAATGCTTCTAATTCATCAAATTTATCCATTGTGTCAAAATACTTCCTGATAATTTAATCATATTTCATGCCCGTTATATACGAAATCTCATGGGCGAATTGTTATGTAACGGGGAAACCCATATGTAACAAGCCCTCTTATTGGTTGAGAAAGGATATGTATCTGACTCGCTAATTGGCCGAGAAGGAAACATGTAATCTAACTGTTTCCGGGAAACTCATAACATTTGCCTCGAGCATGTAAATGTCCAAAACAACAACAAATGCTGTTTCTGGATCATAACATTCGCTGAGAGCGTGCCAAAAACACACCTGGAGAAAGAGGTCATTGACCCCATTAACCACATGTTCTCTCTAGGGACTCAATGCCCATATTTGGGGTGCAAAAAAGTTGTAGGTGGCAGTAGGGGTGGGCAACAGGAGATATTAGAGCATCTCTACTAATTGCTATTAAGTCACTCTAATAAGGCTTTGCCTGTAATTTGGAAAGAAGTCAGAAAATGGAGAAAATTATAGAGATATTGATATTAAAAATAGGGATTTCTAGGGCTTTTCCAATAGCCCTTTAGGGATTGAAAAAAATTGAAGTAGAAACACTCGTAATATAGCATAAGAGTCAATTTTGTTAACATTTCTGTTCAAATAGTAAGCAAGATAACATACTTACTTCCGGATTGTGTCCTCCTATAATTCTACTCTTTTTTTCGTGCTTAAATACCTTATTCCCACATTAGTGGAATGGAAGCACTGCATTAGATTTATCTAAAAGTACAAGCACGCATTTATACCATGTACTTCAATATTTTCAAGAAAGGTACCTTAAATTTTCCAAGTTTCTATATTGAATACATCCATAAATGTGATATTTTTTTTTCTCGAGAACTACGGACAGTCGCTGTTGATTTTTTTTTATCTGAAGGAATATTTTGTTTTTATTTTATCTTAAGGAATCAAATTAAATAATTAACTTTAGATATTGGACGAGAAATCAGACATTAGATTTGGATATTATTTACCTAAAAGTGCAAGCACGTGCTTGTTTACCCCAAGTAAGTGCCATCTAATTCAATGTTTCAAGAACTATACCTCAAACTTATCAAGCTTGTATATTGAATACACCCATAAATGGCATATTTTGTATTTTGAACAAAATTTTAAGCATTGGTGATTATTGTTAGCAAAAAAAGGGATGTACCGTTAAAACTACCAATTTAGCGCTTTGTTTCGCCACAAACAAGACTTTTTGCCCTACTAATGCCAGAATATTGTCGGGGATTTTTTTTTAATTTTTAGCAACCGAAACCAATATACAAGGCCTTCTGGTCTTTGAAGTAAGAAATATTATATTATGTAGCATTATAGCATCTGAAACAGGGAGGCTGTGTATTTAAGTTTTTTGGAGTTCTAATCTGAATGGCTGTATCAAAATATTTGTTTGGTAAGATTTTGGTTCTAGCTATGCCACAACTTGGTTACGTGGCACACAACAGAAAAATTTGCACTTTGGTGTGGTGCAATTTCTGTTAATGCTTAAAATGAGCATAATGATATTACGTTTCTTGTTTGGGCAAGCCCTCTCCTGATATTCAACCACTGGTTCTATATAATTGCCCTACGGAGAAAGAAACAACCAAATTTCTACGTGTACCTAATTTCTTGGGAAATGTCGTATTTGTGCACATGGGTACTTGAAACTTCAGGCGCATAATTCTTGGATATTCTCAAATAACAATTCGATTTGTAGCCATAGCTTACCTCTTTTACTTCTTGTTTTCCTGTTTTTTTTTAGATTATAATATTTTTTTTTAAGATCCATGATTTTTATTGTGACTTTAAACTTTCTGATTTATGAATTTTAAATAAACCAGGAAGCTAGACTATTTTAATATATTTGTTTTTATGAAATATTCAGTTTTAGGCCTCTGTATTTGGAAGCAATGTGGATTGTGCTAGGATTATTTTTCTATTTGAATAGAAACTAAATTGATCGTTGCCACAGGTTTTCCTTCATGTTTTTTGTCTCTGAGTTATCTTCAAATCAATATTGCATTATAGGAAAAAGTTTTATGACAGACACAAATGATGGAGTTTTAACCCGTACGGAGAATGAGGAGAGCAGGTTCTTCCACCAAAACCCTAATAAAGAGGATAAAACACAACAAAAGTGATTAGTTAAACTGAAAACTTTGAATATTAAAGAATTCTTCAAATATTTAGATTTCAAGGGAACTACGTCTGAAACGCTTCTTGTCTAAGATAATAGGGCTAGATTTAAATATTTTCATTTTTTAGGCACGCCGTCTCTTCCCAGGGGCTACAGTTTATCTACAAGAAGTCAATACAAATTGTAAAAATATAAACACTGTGAAGAGAGTACCCAGCGTTTGGTTTAAACCAAAAAAATGTGACTTTTATGCCAATTACCGGATTTCTGCAAAACAGTTGTCCAAGCACTACGTCAAGCAGATATTTGAAAATAGTGTGAAGAGTCGAATACCCTCAAAATACTTTTTTCGGGACCATTCTGGTCTAAGTTTAGAAATTAGTCACATAGGTGAGAAATTCTATTTTTTATTAAATTTTCAAATATATTTTATTTTCTTCAGCTTCAGAGGAAAATACCGCTTACACTAACTATCTAATTGATTGCATCTAAAACGAAAAGCTGTAGAAAAATCTTGCTTCTATTCCACTACCTTGTGCTAAGAGGAAGGTTGAAATGGCTAGAACAGATTTTACGGATAAAAAATAACAGATTGCCAAAGATTATCCATTTTATCCATCTTGCTATGGTCAAACAAAAATTAGTTCGTCCTCGAATGGGATAGAAAAAGGTCGTAAAGAAGAATTTAAAGGGAATTGGATCTTCATAGAAGGGATTAAAGAATTGATGTGGAGTTTGCACATGTCAGGTAGCCTGGTGCTGTAGTGAGTTGTAACTTAATGGCTCGGGTGAGATAATGGTTCAAAGTTGATATTTATACAAAACTTTGGTTAAGATTCCTGTTCAATTATGTCTATTGAAGCAGAAATTATTTGTCCCTAAAAGCAAAAACTGTGTCAGTTTCTGAGAGTTATGTCCACATACGGCACCATAACGTTAGTTACTACGAGATTATTTCTCATGCAAATTAGACATTTGGCTTGATTATACCAAAGGTTTTCTTCTTCAATATTCAATAAATATTCAAATATCTAGTCACAAAATAATGCCAGATTTTATTAAATTTACTTTCAGTTGTCTCAAATACCAGAATTTCTGTTATGGGCTAAAAAAAGATTTATAAATTGTACTATATCTTTAAAATCCTTAAAATTTATAAAAAAAATTAATTATCATCAATATATTAGCTTTAGGTCGGAAAGAGACAATAATCCTTTATAAGTTTAAAAAAAAAAATTAATCCAAAAAGAGGTCTTTACACAATGGACTCTGAACCAAGACTGAAATAAAATACTCCACTAAATAATAGTTCAACTAAACAAAACACACTATGCGCATGTGGGTTATCAAAGCGTTGTATTAACAATTTCCAATAAATAACTTAAGAAATCAAGCTGAAACTCCCGGGGTTTACCAAAAGTACTACCACTTTCCCTGCTATTTTTACTGCTACTGATTCTGTTATTACTGATAATAATGAACTATATCAAAATAGCTTAAGAACATCCTGGTTGTCAAGATTTTCCGGCGAGTTATCTTAGGAGTAGAATAGGGGATAAGCTAGAAACTTTCATTCAAAATTTATGGTGCTTTAAAACTACATTAAAAGGAACCTTGTGTGTGCTGGCTGTCAATAAGACGTTTAAGCAATATCTCAAGAACAACTGAGGGTATTATGTTAAAAAATTTAGGTTCACTGCTATTGCTACTTCTGCTCTTACAATTAAACTAAATCAAAGTGTAAGTGAATCCAGGTTGTAAAAGTAGCATAGATAAAATGCTTTAGGAAGGGTATTGGGATTTATTTTTAAGGAGAAGTTGAGGAGGTGTAAAACTATGTCAAAAGATATTATGTGATTGCAAGTTTTTAAAAGTGCGTACATTATTCAAAATTTTTGAAAAATTCTGTCCAGCATATAAATAGTCAGCCAAAACATCGAGTCTTGTCAAAAAAGAACAAAAGATTTTCAACTTTCTTTTCGTTACCAGTGAGAAAGACAGTGTCAATAAAAAACCTACAGAAATCAATAAGAAAAACAACAAAATACCGGGTATAAATTTTAACTGAGCCAAACTCAAAACAAGTTGAAACTAAGATGAGTAGAGCTGCCGCCCCCATGTTTTCAAAAGACCAGAATATAATTTGCACTTTATTGATTTGCAAAGAACAGCTTTTTTAAACATTACAAGTTAAAAATGACAGAAAAATTTTAAACAAACAAAAATTAATCCATATGTGAAGGGGGCTACCCCCGCTTCACCGCAATCAATCAAACAGTTCGTGGTAACGAACTGTAAGTAAGGAGCTACCCGGCTCAATAGTTACCGAAACTCTAAAAACGGAATTTCGACACCAATCGATATATCAAAAGAATCAGATTTTAATGCTGATTAAATAAAAAACAAGTTTTTTTTAACTAAAAGTAAGGAACGACGTTAAAATGTAAAACGAACAGAAATTATTCCGTATATGAAAGGGGCTGTCCCCTCCTCAAAGCCTCGCTCTTTACGCTAAAGTTTTCTATTGTTTAACTAAAATAAGAGTTGTGAGAAAGTCAAATTTATGCGCAAAGAGTGAGGCGTTGAGGAGGGGACAGCCCCTTTCATATACGGAATAATTTTTGGTCGTTTTAAGTTTTAACGTCGTTCCTTACTAAAAAAAAACTTGTTTTTTTTATTTAATTTTTGAACGTTTTTGAATTGATGCAGGTTTTGATTTTTGGTCACCGTACATGAATAGTTAAAACAAAATTTGTATATTAATTTTACTTTTATTTGGTTAAATGGCTTTCTCGAAACTTATTTAATTTTATTTGCGAACGTTTTTATTAGTAATAAATATACGTAACTTACGAATTAGCTTACGTAACGAACTTCTACATTCATATATTTTTAATACGTATAATAGGGGGCTCGCCTACTAGTCAATACCTCGCTCTTTAAGCTAAATTTCGAATTTTGTTCCAATTCTTTAAAAATGACCCTTAATCACCAAGGCCGTTATTTAGAATAAATAGCTCTTATGAAAGTACTAAAAAATCTTTGGTTTAAAGAGTGAGGTACTGACTAGGGGGTGAACCCAATGATACACGTAATATTTTCTGTTCGTTTTAAGTTTTGATATTACTCCTTATTTTCAGTTGGAAAACTTGTTTTTCTTTATATTTAATTTCTGATCTTTTTTTTAAATAATGCTGGGAAATCCGACGCCCCCTTCATAGCAATGTCCTTTCCCCCTTGAAAAATTCCTTCATGGAAAGATCCTCCCACATAACCCTCAACCCACCCTACCCCCTACTACCAGAAAAAATCCCCCCTGAAAACTTCTGTATATTTCCTAATAACCAATACTATATGTTAACATTGGGCAAATTTCATAACTTTCAGCCCTCCCCCCCGGGCCCTTCGGGAGATTAAGTCATCTTAAAGGACATATTTAAAATATTTTCAACCATGCTGAACAAAATGGCTATCTCAAAATTTTGATCTGGTGACTTTGGGAAAAAATGAGCGTGTGAGGGGGCCTAGTTGCCCTCTATTTTTTTTTGGTCTCTTAAAAAGGGCACTAGAGCTTTTAGTTTCCGATCTAATGAGTCCTCCCACGATATTCTAGGACCACTGGGACGATACGATCACCCCTGGAAAAAAACAAATAAACACGCATCCGTGATCTTTCTTCTGGCAAAAAATGCAGTTCCACATTTTTGTAGATAGGAGCTTAAAACCTCTACAGTAGGGTTCTCTGATACGCTGAATATGATGGTGTGATTTTCATCAAGATATTATGACTTTTAGGGTGTCTTTCCCTCTTTTTTGGAAAATCAGCCAAATTTTCTCAGGCGCGTAACTTTTGATGGGTAGGACCAAACTTGATGAAAGTTATATATTTGAGATCAGCATTGAAATCTGATTCTTTGTATGTATCTATTGAAATCAAAAACCCGTTTTCTAGAGTTTCGGTTACCATTGAGCCGGGTCGCTCCTTACTTACAGTTCGTTACCACGAACTGTTTGATTTCACATATATAAGTTTCATCAAGTTTAGTCCTACCATCAATAGGTACTCGTCTGAGAAAATTGCCTGATTTTCAAAAAAGGGGAAAACAACCCTAAGAATTATAGAACCTTGACGAAAATCACACCATCAGATTCAGCGTATCAGAGAACCCTACTGCAGAGGTTTCAAGCTAATATCTGTAAAAATGTGGAATTTTGTATTTTTTGCCAGAAGAACGATCACGGATGCGTGTTTATTTGTTTTTTTCCCATGGGTGATCGTAATGACCCAGTGATCCTAGGATATCGTAAAGGGGCTCATTTGAACGGAAATTAAAAGTTCTAGTGCCCTTTTGAAGCTACCAAAAAAATTGAGGGCAATTAGGCCCGCTTCAGCGCTCATTTTTTTCCAAAGTCACCCGATCAAAATTTCGAGATAGCCATTTTGTTCAGCAGGGTCAAAAATATAATAGCTATGTCTTTTAGGATGACATAATCCCCCAAAGTCCCAAGGGGGAGGGCTGAAAGTTATGAACTTTACCCATTGTTTACATATAGTATTGGTTATTGGGAAGTATACAGATGTTTTCAAGGGGGAAATTTTCTGTTAGTGGGGGGGAGGTCGGGGGTTATATGGGAGGATCTTTCCATGGGGGAAGTTTTCATGGTTGAAGGGACATTGCTATGAAGGGGGCGCCGAATTTCCAAGCATTATTTAAAAAAACGATCAGAAATTAAATAAAACTATTTTGTTTCAACTGAAAGTAAGGAGCAACATTAAAACTTAAAACGAACAGAAATTATTACGTATATGATTGGGTTTGCCCCCTAGTCAATACCTCACTTTTTACGCTACAGATTTTTTAGTACTTTCATAAGAGCTATTTATTCTAATTAACGGCCTTTATGATTAAGGGTTCATTTTTAAAGAATTGGAACAAAATTCGAACTTTAGCGTAAAGAGCTAGGTATTGAATAGGAGGCAAACCCCCTAATATACGTATTAAAAATATATGAATATAGAAGTTCGTTACGTGAGTTAATTCGTAAGTTATGTATATTTATTACTAAAAAAACGTTTGTAAATAAAATTAAACAACTTTCGAGAAAGCCATTAGCAAATAAAAGTAAAATTGATTTGCAAATTTGGTTTTAATCACTCATGTAGGGTGATCCAAAATCAAAACCTGCATTAATTCAAAAATGTTCAAAAATTAAATAAAAAAAAACAAGTTTTTTTTAACTGAAAGTAAGAAGCGACATTAAAACTTAAAACGAACAGAAATTATTCCGTATATGGAAGGGGCTTTCCCCTCCTCAACACTTTGATCTTTACGCTATAGTTAGACTCTTTCCCACAACTCTATTTTTTAAAACAATAAAAAACATTAGCGTAAAGAGCAAGGCGTTGAGGAGGGGAGGGCCCCTTTCATATACGGAATAATTTCTATTCGTTTTAAGTTTTAATGTCACTCCTTACTTTCAGTTAAAAATACTTGTTTGTTTTTTTTATTTAAAACGATAAAGTTTGACTTGTTCCCATCCCTCTGTAAGAATGACATCTTCAACCCAATGGCTGTCGAGTGGAAAAACAGCCTTTTCAAAGCACTATAAAACTAACTTGAAGAGCAAGGGAAAGGAAGGAGCAGTCCACCTTATATAAGGAATAATTTCAAAAACAAATAGTGACCCATTCTAAATTTTTTTTTCTTTTTTTATAGAGACTTGGCCATGCTCTTTATGTAACCATACTCAGCCTTGTAATCCAGACTCGAAAATTCTCTGCTCTTGCCAAACCTTAGCAAGTGACTGTATTGACTACCCAATTCCTGGAACTTTCAGAGATTTTGATGATCTTGAACATTACAATTTTGAAGATAGCTTGAGAGCTTATAGGAATGAAGAGAAAAACTCCAGAGGTGTGTAATTTCTTAGACCATACTGCTTTTCTACTTACTGAATTTATTTTCAAATGAACTGAGCTATAAATGGAAATACGGCTATAAAAGTGAGTAAAATATTTAAATAAAGTAGTGGAACAGAAAAAAACGACAACAAACTTCGAATAAAAAAATCTGAATATTTCGATTCAGCGTCTGGGAGCCTTTATCCGCGGAGAAAAAATGAATGAAAAAAAATCAGTTAAGATAATTTAAACACATACAACATGCATTGAAAAAAAATGAAAAACAAAATAATTAAATTATTGAAAAGAACATATTGCTTTCCAAATTAAAATTATACCAGAGACAATCTGTAGCCTATGTCTTTCTGTGCTGCTTATTTGCAGTGATTGTAGAGATATCAAGAATTCGTTAAGATGTGAGTTTTATTTATTTGGTTTTTTTCTTTGTATATTGTGTTTAATTCATCTAAAATATTTTCTTCCAATCATTTTTTTTTCTGTTCATAAGGGATCCCGGACATGGAGCCAAAATATTCGGATTATCATTATTTAAAATTTGTTTTCTTTTTCTTCTTTTTTTGTACCACTGCTTTTTTTATATGTTATACCCTTCTTTCTATCATTTTTTGAATTCGTAAGTGAGTCAGACGATTTTAAAGTGTTCTGAATATTTACTTTACATCAATCAATTAAAATCCTAAGAAGACCGTTGCCTCCACTTAAAAAAAAACAATTTCAGCATTTACTGCAAATCTTTTCTTAACATATACTTCCATATTCATCTAGTAGCCTATTCATATGTATATATATATATATATATATATATATATATATATATATATATATATATATATATATATATATATATATATATATATATATATATATATATATATATATATATATATATATATATATATATATATATATATATATATAGTAACGGGAGCAGGGTTGCTTCGCCAATTGACCCCGGCACTCGGAACTCGCACTCGGCACTCACCAGGCTTCCATCTATGGATCCTTATTGTCGTTTCTCTTGTAACCACAGACACTTTTAGATTTTCCTTGATGTCATGACGTCACCACAGGTTCGGTGCAGCCACCCTGTGAAAATACGAATTCTTTCTTAAAGTCCTCACCTACTTAGATCGTTTATTTGGCGAGTCATTTCTGTTCCTTGTTTTCCATTCATAGACTTCATTGTACATTTTTGTTCATCTTTACCTCAGAAATTGTTTTCACGGCTTTTGCATTAGCAGTTTAGATTCATAAATCATTTTATTTAATTTCTTAAGGCGTTATAAATAACAAATGCGTGTTTTCTAGTTTCTAATCACAGATCACTGTTCAAAATTTCGTTTACATTTCAATTTAATTCTCACTGTAATTTTTTCCATGTCTTTTTCCTTAGCTGTTGCGATTGTCACTCTCACTTATTTTCTAACAAAATTTATCTGTGCTTCGTTTTCATGAATCAATCTTTAAATGTTTTAAATTACCTTAAATTAGAATTAGCTCCTTTGTAAAATTACTTTTTTTTAGTTATTGGACTTTTGGCTTGTCTTTTGTCATTATGAAAAACATAACGCCGAACCTTTGCTTTTTTTTAAAAAGGTTGATGAAGTATCAAATTGTTGGCTAACGTCCTTATAAACCCTAATGTAGTTAATCATAGCTATTTAATCGCTTGGATCTTTTATAAAATGTTGAGCTTTGACTTTTTTTCCGGCCTGTCTTTCGTTTTTACGAAACACTTATTGTCAGAACTTTATTTTTAATCAAAGGCATGGTAAGTATTGATGACCTAATCTATATAAAAATCCCGAACTCAATTCGATTAGTTTGACTACGCTGTAGCTTATCTTCTAACCCCATTTCTTCTTTCTTTTTTATTTTGGATTTTCATTATTTCGGACAATTTGCCAATGTCCTTTGCTTTAGTTGCCCTTATTTTTAACAGAGGTTGATACAGAAGCAGGTTCTTGGCTAACGTCCTTATAGACTCTAATGTCGTTATTTATAGCTATTTTACCGCTTGGAGCTTTTGTAAAATGTTGAACTTCGACTTTTACCCCGGCTTATTTTTTGTCATTATGGTATACATGTCACCGAAACTTCATTTTTTTAAACAAAGGCATGGTAAATATTGATGACTCTATCCATCTCAAAATAAAAAACCTAACTTTTATAACTATCATTTTCAATTTTGGTAAGTTTTGACTCCCTTGTCACTTATCTTCTAACCCAAATTTTCTTTCATCTTCATTTTCGATTTTCATTACTTCATACAAATTGCAACTGCAATTTGCTTTAGCTGCCCTTATTGGTCTAGTTTTAAATTACGGTTCAGGTTTTTTACGGTTCATTGTTCAGGTGGTGGGAAAAAACTTCTTTTTCTTCCAACGAATTACCATTTATTACAATTGTGGATTTTCATTTTTAGGGTTTGTCTCTAGATCTCTTTTTCATACTGATCTGTCTTTTCATACTGTATCTTTTCAAAGATATTTGATTATTGAAGCAAGTTCGATTTTTAGCACCGATTGTCTACTAAGCTTGTCACCACACCGATTGTCACCATAGGTTCGAAAAAACCACCGAGGGAAAAAATAAAAATTCTTCCTTAAAGTTGTGACCTTTTTAAATCGTTTTATTGGCCAGAAATGTCAATATGCTAGTTAAGAAAAAAAACATATGTAGCCGATTTCGAAGCCGGGCCCCAGCACTTGGCATGTTGCTACTTTTTCCTCGGGAAAATGGAGGGCTCCCCAGTGAATATATAGAACGTTGAAGGTTCCCAATGACTTGTAATATACTGTCACATTGCCAGTACAATTTCTTTATCCAACGTATATACACAATTTTGTGAACAATCAAATTATTGAATATCTTGTTACGAAATGGTGGATGAAAGTGTGCCAGGGATAAATTATGCTTTATTACCTATAAGCTGTGGTATCACCTGTCCTTTTATTATTGACCGAACATTTTTTCATATCAAATATCCCAACCTAATCGTGCGAGGATCAAAGATTTCGTCCATTTGTCCTAAGGGATACATTCATCTATAGTTTCTTCTTTAAATGTTGTCTATCAGTAACGGTATAACCTGTTCTTTTATTTTTGACTGAACATTTCTTCATATCCACTTTCCAAACCCAATAATGCAAGGTTCTAAGATTTCGTCCATTTGTCCTTTAGATATTATGAAACTACTTAAAATGCCCTTTTGTAAATAGACTAATGACATTTGATATTTTATACTGAGCCATGTTCATTTTGTAATGTTTTATTAGTCATAGATGTAATTCCGGTAATTCGATTACATTAAGTTCATTTTGTTGGGTTGAATATGTTATTAATTAAAAAACTTTTTCCACTAAATAAGTTTTTTGAAAGAAGAGTAAAGAATTCCATTAAACCAAAAATGAACAAAAATAAAATCAAATAATCTACCAAGCGTGAAACTACCATAAATCGGCATCGATAAATAAATGAAACCCAAAGCGAACAGATATTACAATAAATAATCGAGTCAAACTCAAAACGAGCAGAAATGAACATGATTTGGGCTCAAAACCCCCCAAGCCTTCCCAAGACCAGAATATAATTTGCACTTTACTGAAAAAATATAAATGTTTTTACTTTTATAACTTTAATAAATCAAATAATATTAACATTTTCAATACTAAATATCAGTATATGCATACTAAACTGACAATGAACATTCATTTTTTATTTTTTACGACAACGCTATCTATAAGAATCTTATATGCCCCCAAGGTATAACTTACAACCTTTGCCCTGGGGGCTCTAGGGGGGTTGTCATCCTCATATACATAATTTCCAGAACTTTCAACTACGTTAAACAAAATGGCTATCTCAAAACTTTGATTTTATGGGTTTGGAGAAATGGTCGGCGTAATTACTCTCCACTCACTTTCGACTATTAAAAAAGGTACTTTTTGATTGAATATGTTTGGAGAAAAGGTGGGCGTGAGAGGAGGGCTAGTTGCCTTGAAATAACTTTCGACTATTAAAAAGGGCACTAGCCCTTTGACTTTCCAATCGAATGAGCCATTTTTTATTGTTTTGGAGAAATGGTCGGCGTAATTACTCTCCACTCACTTTCGACTATTAAAAAAGGCACTTTTTGATTGAATGTGTTTGGAGAAAAGGTGGGCGTGAGAGGAGGGCTAGTTGCCTTGAAATAACTTTCGAATATTAAAAAGGGCACTAGCCCTTTGACTTTCCAATCGAATGAGCCCTTTTTCAAGTTTCTACGACAAACATTTCAATCAAAACCCTAGATGCCCCCTGGGCACAACTTATAACCCTTGCCCTGACGACTGTGGGGAAAATGTCCTGCTCAAAGATATAATTTCCAGAACTTTCAACTGCGTGGAACAAAATGGCTATCTCAAAATTTTGGTTGGATGGGTTTGGGGAAATAGTGGGCGTGGAAAGGGTGTTAGTTGCCTTCCAATCACTTTCGACTATTAGAAAGGGAACTAGCCATTTACATTTCCAATCGAATGAACCCTTTTTGAACAACATCGTTCTTAAATGCCCCCAGGGCATAACGTAAAACCCTTGCCCTGAGGGCTTTGGGGGGTAGTTCCTCCTCAAAAACATAATTTCTGTCTGGAAATCAACTACGCTGAATAAAATGGCTATCTCAAAATTTTGATTGGACGTGTTTTGGGAAAAGGTGGGCGTGAGAGGGGGGTTAGTTTCTCTCCAAACCCTTTCGAATATTAAAAAGGGCACTAGCCCTTTGAATTTCCAATCGAATGAGTGTTTTTTGAATTTTCTACAATAATGCTCTCTGTAAAAACCTTATATGCCCCAGGCCATAGCTTATGACCCTTGCCCTGAGGGCTGTGGTGAGCTTCCTAATAAAAAACATAATTTCTATCTGGAAACAACTACGCTGAACAAAATGGCTATCTCAAAATTTTGAATAGATGTGTTTCGGGAAATGGTGGGCGTGGAAGGGGTGTTATTTGTCTTCCAATCACTTTCGACTATAAAAAAGGGCACAAGCCACTCTAATTTAGGCTTGAATAAACCCTTTTTAAAGTTTCTACGACAACTTCTTCGATACGAAGTGCCCTGGTCTTAAGGAAAAAATAATAAATAATACTTTGTGCCAACATCGCTCTTATAGGCCCCCAGAGCATAACTTAAAACCATTGCTATGAGGGCTTTGGGGGGAGAGTCCTCCTCAAAAACATTTTTTCTATCTGGAAATCAACTACGCTAAACAAAATGGCTATCTCAAAATTTTGATTGGATGTGTTTGGGGAAAAGGTGGGCGTGAGAGGGGGGTTAATTGCCATCCAAACACTTTTGACTATTAAAAAGGGCACTAGCCCTTTGAATTTCGAATCGAATGAGCCTTTTTTTTCTACAACAACACTTTTTCTACAAGTTTCTACAACAACACTTTCTGCAAAAACCTTATATGGCCCAAGACCATAACTTACAACCCTTGCCCTGAGGGCTGTGTGGGAATGTCCTCCTCAAAAACATAATTTCTATCTGGAATTCAACTACGCTGAATAAAATGGCTATCTCAAAATTGGGATTGGATGTTTTTTGGGAAATGGTGGGCGTGGAAGGGGTGTTATTTGTGTTCCAATCACTTTTGGCTATTAAAAAGGGGACAAGCCACTCCAATTTCCGTTTGAATGAACCTTTTTTAACGTTTTTACGACAACTTTTTCGATACAAAGTGCCCTGGCCTAAAGGAAAAAATCATATATAATACATTGTGCCAACATCGTTCTTATATGCCCCCAGGGCATAACTTAACAACCCTTGCCCTGAGGGCTGGGGGGAGTGTCCTCCTCAAAAACATAATTTCTATCTGGGAATCAACTATGCTGAACAAAATGGCTATCTCAAAATTTGCATTGGATGTGTTTGGGGTAATGGTGGGCATGGAAGGGTTTTTGCTCCCTTCCAATCCCTTTCGACTATTAAAAAGGGCACTGGCCATTCCAATTTTTAATCGAATGAGCCCTTTTTGAAGTTTCTACGACAACTCCTTTTGTTACGAAGTGCCCTGGTATGGAAGAAGAAAACAATGTGCCAACATCATTCTTTACTTAGGCAGCGTTATTGTGGTGCCTATGATAAGCGGATTTCACCTAAAAGGAAATAAGACTTCTTATATAATTTTCAGGTATTTCTCTAGTTTCAATTAAAATTATAATTTTTTATGAAACACCTTAAATATTTTTGCAGTTTAAATATGTCTTATCAATCAATTGTTTCTTGTGTTATGTTGCCTGCATCATAGACACTTTAAAACGATACAACCACTACAGAGGCAAATATGACGTATGTATTCTTTTCGAATGCAGTCACAAATATGACGTCATTTAGATAAATATTTTTTCTAAAATTAAGACTCTTAACGAATTTTCTCAAACTTCTGACCCATCTAGATCTTTTTATTTTAAGCGAGAATATCCCAGGATACCAATTTTCCCGAAAAATTATGGAGCTGTTTTCGAAAAAAATACAATATACATTTATTAATGGCTTATAAGGATATTATATATATATATATATATATATATATATATATATATATATATATATATATATATATATATATATATATATATATATATATATATATATATATATATATATATATATATATATATATATATATATATATATGTATATATGACGCGCGCGCGCGCGCGCGCGCGCGCAGCGCGCGTGCAGCGCAGAGAAATAAATAAATGCACACAGAGCAAAAATATATATATATATATATATATATATATATATATATATATATATATATATATATATATATATATATATATAAAAAAATATATATATATATATATATATATATATATATATATATATATATATATATATATATATATATATATATATATATATATATATATATATATATATATATATATATATATATATATATATATATATATATATATATATATATATATATATATATATATATATATATATATATATATATATATATATATATATATAACTTACAGCAACTCACCGCAGCACCAACCTACCTGAGACCATCACAGCTATGCAAGCTTCTCCTCCGTCCCAATTTGTTCAAATACTCCCTTTTTACAACCTCCCACGAAGCTCCCATTTCCGTTAAATCTTTCTTTGTGACGTCCTCCCACCCAAGTCGAGGACAGCGTGCTTTCCGTTTAGCCCTAAACGGTTGGCCGAGAAGAACAATCTTCGCCAATCTGTCATCCTTAATCCACACAACATGCCCTAACCACCTCAACCTTTCTTTCATTATAGCCCTAGAGAGTGGTATTGAACCACATTTTTCGTAGAGCCTATGGTTTAAAATACGGTCAGTCAGCCGGGTATCCAGAACAATCCTTAAGCAATTTCTCTGGAAAATATCTAGTAAATCTTCATCCGGTTTTCGAAGCGTCCATGCTTCAGAGGCATATTTGACTATTGTAATCACTGTAGCTTCTAATATTCTAATCTTGGTTTGCAGACTTATCTTCCTTTTCTTCCAAACTTTTTTTAAGCGTGAAAAAACAACCTGAGCCTTTTATTATCTTCACTGCTCCCACCTTATTTACTAATAATACTGCCAAGGTAAGTGAAGCTGCCCACCTGATTAATCTTTTCATTACCCAACGTCACCTTTTCATGTTTACTTATTCCTAGCCTTAGTGACTAAGTCTTCTTAACATTAATTTTCAAACCTATCCTTGCACCCTAAACTCCAAAACCTGTAATCATTCATTTGCTCTCAGTTTCCTCTAGGATGCTTAAATCATCAGCATAATCTAAGTCCAGGAGATTTCTTCCTCCCCATTTGATTCCGTGGTCTCCCACTGCCTTTGCTGTGCTCTTTTAGATAAAGTCATTCAAACTAATCCATATAAAGGGGGGTAGAACACAACCCTGCTTAACTCCTGATTTAATACGGAACCAGCTGCTAACCTTATTTCCTTGCTTAACCGCAGCAGTGATATTCTCATACATAGCACTAGTCCCTTTAGTGTATTTGTCTGGTATACCATACAACTAACAAGGATAAAAACCTTTGCTAAGGCTCTTCTATCAACAGAATCGAACGCTTGCTCATAATCTATAAAACTGAGGTCCAAAGGTGTTTGGAAACTCAGGCACTTCTCAATTAACCAAGGAGTGAAAATTTGATCGACGCATCCTCTACCATTTCTAAAACCGCACTGTTCTTTTCTTAAAACCTTGTCTACGCAAACCTCAGTCTAAAAAGTATCATATTGCTAAGTAATTTGCTTTCTACAGAGAACAGACTAAAGCCCCAATATTTCCCACACTCACTTTAATCACCTTTCTTATTAAGTGGCTTAATTAAGGTTTTCGTGAAATCGTTAGGAGCTTCCCCTTTTTCAAAAATCATATTCGTAATCTTCAGTAGCTTATTTCTAACCTCAGAGCCACCATATTCCATAAACTTATTTACCACCCTATCAGCATCTAGACCTTGATTATTTTTTGATCCTTTCAGTGCTGTCGCTAATTTTTAATCACAAAATAAAACTTTCATCACAACCAATGCAACAAAAAAATTTTCATTTTACTCTATATCTTTTCCTACAACTCTATCTCGGTTTAGCAAATTCTCAAAATGTTATGCCCATCTCTCTTTAATTCTAACCTTATCGCTAATTGTGGCCCCATTCCTATCTTTAACTGGGACAAGTCCGGACTGACTACTCCCTCTCAATTTATTAAAATGCAAGTACAATATTTTACTATTATGCCGTCTAGCTGCATCATCCAGATTCTCGGAAATTTTATCCATGGCCTCCACTTCACACGTCCTTAGTTCATATTTTAATGCTTTCTCCACTTTATTTACATTCCTTTTGTTTTCATGTTATCTATCAGTCAGATAGTTCTTGTACAAGTCGTTTCTCCTTTCTAATAAACATAAAGCTTTTACACTAATATTCTTAGATGCAGTCCTAGCTTTCTTCCCTACTTCAGCAGCTTCACAAGTTATTTTTCTAAAATTATTTCAACCATCTTCAACATTATCAAATTTTAAACTTTCGATTTTAGTATTCAACTAGTCCTGGAAAGTTTCTCTCAAATTCTCATCCCGGGGTCTACCAACATAATAACTTCATTTATAACTTCCATAATAACTTCATTATATATATATATATATATATATATATATATATATATATATATATATATATATATATATATATATATATATATATATATATATATATATATATATATATATATATATATATATATATATATATATATATATATATATATATATATATATATATATATATACATATATTAGTCTTCCTCATATTATAGAGTGCACAAAATCAATCATTTCATAGAAAAAAAAATGTAAATAAAGACAGACCTTTGCAAATGGAAAACAGAACTCTAATTAAATTTGCGATAACAATTAATGCAATAACAAAACCTATTATTTTTGTTAACTTAAAATAAACAAATTGTCATTAATTGAAAGTTCATCATAACTGCTATTAACAGGTGAAAAGTCTGCATATTTTTAGAAGCTGGAATAAAAATCCCAAAAAAAGGGAAACGATCTTGATGGAACTAACTAGTGAAATTCAAAATGCATAAGAAACCTAAGCTCACTATATAAAAAGAATAAAAAAAAATTATTTTTCTGGTTTTTATATTTTAGAAAATTATAGTTTGTTTCGGAGAGCAAATACACTAAATGCAGTCTTTTTCTAAAACTAATGTCTTGAAAAATATGAAATTTCATTTAAAGAGTTGGTTCTGACGGAGCGATACCCCTCCTTGTATTTATGGTAATTTTGGGTATGACATTAAAAACCAAAAGGACTGAAATTTTGAAAGACTTTTTTTTTAACCGAAAGTAAAGAGCGAGATTTAAACCCAAAACAAGCAGGTTATTCTTCATATGAAAGGCCTGCCCCTCTTTGGTCCTCCACTCTTTACGGTAAAGGTTGGGTTTTTGATTAATTCGACGTAGGTATAATTAGAGCACAATTGATTTCTTCTGTTTTCAACTAAAAAGATCAAAGTATACATCATTTTTAATATATCAAATCTCTGTTTCTCACTAGTAGTCGGCAAAGCTGTTTTGAATTTGTGGTAAAGCTTTCTAATTTAGTTAATTATTAATTGAGTAAAAACATATTAAGACGCAAAAACAAAGTTTCAAAATACCACTTTTTAAGATAAAGATACAAATCGTGGAATGTGTGGGCTTGGAGGGAACCTGCGCAATAACCAATTTCCTGGCTAAATGCGTCAATTTACCGCAAGGAGGTGGTTAGTTTTTCATATATATTCCCCGATTTTTGAGACTGAAGTCAGACCTTTTGACTTGCCGGGTGAACCTCTGCCCGTTTATTTTCTCATTAGACATACCTTGGGATCTTGTCGGATCATTGTAAGTGTCTGTATCTTATTATATATTATTGTAGTTTTTGAGACTTGTGGTCTACTTGGGGCAGCCAGTCCCAGTAGCATATCTATATCTGTAATTATTATGTGTAAATGGAATAAAAGTATTGTGTTTTAGACAACCTCTATACGATCTACGTTTAGCCTCTCGAACAAACCCAGCCGATACGCCTCATTAGTCTGATCATAGTCTATGGCAGGCTACCAAAGTTTTATTACCTTAGGACCAGAGTTTATATCTCCTATAGAGGAAGAGTAAAAGCATCTACAACAAATATCCCCCAATACCACAAAATAACTTCACACAACAACTGGTGGTCGCTAGAAAAACTGGGTCGAGAAGGCTAGATAAAAATAGTAGATTGAAATAAAATGGCTTTACCAGAGGAAAAAATGACTTCCCTATCAACAGTACTTGAAATCGAAAAAATTATAGCAGAATACGTCGGAAACTCAGATATAGATAAGTTTATCGAAAAATTAAAAATTTTCGACAAACGAACTGAATCGTTTGAGGATAAGGTCAAAAAGTAATCCGTTGCAGCCAGATTAAAAGGAAGCGCCGTTAAACATTTTGAGGCAATTAAGGAAAAAGTGCCCAAGGACATCAGTACTCTAATTGAATCTTTTAAAACAAGATTCCAAGAGACAAGCATCTCAGTGAGGCTAGGAACAGAAGGAGTCACATTCGATACCTCAACTAGTATCAGGAAATATGCAGATAGTATTTGTAGATCCGTGTGTTTACAATGAGAGAAAGACGGAAATGACGAGACAGTACAGAAAGTACAACTACATACTTTCACCCAAGGGTTACCAAAAAATTTTTTAAGACTAATATTATCGCGGAAACCTGAAAATTTAGAGCAGACTATAATTCTAGTCGAAACAGAAGTAAAATTTAACGAGGCTATGAAAAGGTTTGATCAGATGTAAAAAAATAATACAAGAGCCCAAGAAAGTAAAAAATATGAAAGGGGACAAAAGAGGACGAACTTTGAGAAGCCAAATCGTGAACAAAAAAGGAATGAGAAAGGCCAATCCTTCCCACCATGGACTGACCCCTCCCCATTTGACGACCAATCCCATGGTATTAGATCCTTAATGACTTGAAATACCAAGTATTATGGACACCCACCTCCTCCTCCCGAGGAAAATTATAGAGCAAATGGTGGCAGGTCAAGAATATATAGAAATAGATATAGACTCCACGAGGATGAGCAAATTACCAAGCAATATAGGAAAAGATTCAATTGCTATTATTGTGGCAAACCAAATCACTATGCGGCATATTGCTGGCATAAAGTACCCATAGAAGGGCAGACGTTCAAGACAAAACGCCAGTTCAGAACCAAGGAGGATAGAAATTTAGGAAAACAGGGAACAAATAATACTTGGCAAACACCTAATAGTATTCCCGAGTTGAGGCTTAGTAGGCAAACGATTAGCAGTACCGAGGGTCAAAGTTGCAATGCTGAAGAAAATTGAGATAATCCTAGAAACAAAAGGCCAAACATTGGGCATTACAATGGAAAAACCAACCTGTAAGGGTCGATAGAGCAGTTTCCTGAAAAAGACCCCTATGTAGTTTAGAATGTTGTGAAACAAATGCAAGTAATAATAATCTACCGATTCTGTGCTGTTTTAAGATTAAGTGTTTTCATAATGTACCATGTTTACTAGATATAAGTGCAGTTAAATCATCAGTTCGAAAAGCAGTTTTCAATAAGCTTCCTCCTAGTTTCAAAAGTTAAGTAAGCCGATGCCAGAACACCCTAATATCAGTGACAGGGAAACGGCTGAAAATTTTAAGAGACTGTCCAATGAAATTTACTGCAGGAGATTAAGAAAAAACATTAAAAGTCATAATATGCAAGCAGCTACTAATTCCTTGTATTCTTGGAGTAGATGCCATAAGCAAATACAAGATCGTTTGGGGGCCCATATCTAATGCAATAAACATAAACCAAGCACATAAAAATAACAGGAAAATATGCGTAGCAATACATAGAGAAATTAAAAATTCGAATTATATCCAACAACTCAGCAGAAAAATCGACGAAGAAGGGAAAAAGACAGCTAAATTTCTAGCGACATTAAGTTCAAAAGTAGGAATGGTTAAAACAAAGTATGCCTGATAAGAGGGCACATTATAAGAGAATACTCAACAATTTTCATGGAAAATCAGGTTATAAAAACCGAAAATATTATAACAAGCTTAAAAAACTATCAAATACAATTAATAACAAAGTAAAACTGAGCCAAGTAAAACTTTGACCAGCGAAAAATATTTCAAATTAAGACAAAAAATCTCAGCAGTCCGGAATTTAGAATAAACTTCACAATCAATAATTATATATCCTAATTAAAACTACAACCCCAAGAAAGAGTATGGAATGTCGAAAATGGATTTTTGGTAACAATTTGATTTAAAACGTTATCCGAAAAACGTAAAAACTCTGGTGGAAAATCTATTTTGGGATTTTAAACGGATTTTTGCAAGACACGAAATGGGTTCCGGATTAATTCACTTAATAACGCACAAGATACCCACAGTGGGCCGTCCTATCAAAAAGGCACCGAATAAAAAACCTTATTATTTTAAGCGATGGCCAGAAGTCCAAATAAAAGATACGGAAGATCAGAGAATAATTGAAGAAAGTATTAGTGATTGGTGCTTGAGTTTCGCAATAATCCGGAAAAAAGGTAGCACCTGTAGATTATGTATAGACTTTAAATCACTAAATGCCGTCATGGTTAAAGACTTAATGAAATTACCAAGAATTAATGCGATTTTAGATTCGTTAGGGGGTTCAAAATATTAGACTAGTTTTAATTTAATAGCTGAATATTGGCAAGTTGCTTTAGATGTAGAAACAAAGCATAAGGCTACAGTAATCTTAGACGACGGAAGAACGTTCACATTCGAACGTAGGCTGTTTGGCTTATCATTTAGTCAAAATTGTTTTAGTCGACTAATGAATTTGGTGTTAAAAGATATACGAACCAGGAAGAAAAAAGATACCTTGGCTTATTTAGATGATGTAATTCTGTTCAAAGAAAACTTGGAAGACCACTTGGTCGGACTTAATAAAGTACTAGAGAATTTTGAAAAACCAGACTTCAAATTGAAACCAGAGTAGTTAAAGAGTGTAGCAATAAGATTATTTTTTCTTGAACACATGATAAACCAAGGTACTATTTCACCAAATCCGGAAAAATTTACAGTTACAGGAAATTTACGACCTCATAAAGATCGTGAAAGTCGCAGATCCGTTTATTGTTTGTTAATCAATTTCCGACAATACACTAAAAAATATTTAACAATAACAAAACTTTTGACAAACCTTTTGAAAAAATCAGGGCAATTCGGATGTACAGTAACAACAAAAAAATCACTAAATAAATTACAATGGAGAGTAATGCGGGCACCAACTCTTATACCACTAGATTTCTCACAAAAATTCTGTGTACAAACAGGTGTTTCAGGGTACGGTATCGGGGCGCTATTATTAAACAAAAGTTGTGAAGGATTAGAATCAATAGTCCAATACGCGAGTAGGTCACTGTCGGAAGCAGAAAAAAAAACTCGACAGTTGAAAGGGAGTGTTTGGCGGTTGTAGTTTTTACAGAATATTTTCGACAATTTTGACTTGGAAAGAAATTTATTTTACGCGTAGACCAAAAATCAATAATTTGGCTAGATACGATGCAAAATACTTCAGCCCGGCTGACACGGTGGATACTACGTCTGCAAGCATATTCATATACCCCAATATATATAAAGGGCCGTACAAACATTTTACCAGACTATTCGTCACGAAATCCAGATACGGAAGGAAATTTGATAGCAACCATCCAGAACGAACTGGAAGAGGTAGAAATACTGTCTAATGAAAATATTTCGAAGCATCAAGATAAAGATGACTTTTGTTTAGCAATGAAATCCTTTTTTTGAAAAGGAACGGAACTGCCAGAGCACTTTAAACATTTTTTAAAAGACTTAGAAAATTTTGATCTGGACGAAAGTAAAAATCTTCTAGTAAGATATCATAGACCATCGCAAGAATATAGAAAAAATGACTTAAAAATTATTCAAGTAATTCCAAAGTCTCCGGAAGGAGAAGTTTTACAGATGGCACATGCGACGATTGGCTGTCACATGGGAGAAGCAAAAACTATGGGGAGACTGAAAGGAAATTTTCATTTTCCAAAAATGTACTCAAAAGTAAAAGCTTTTATAAAAAGCCGCCAAGAGTGTGCCAAATAAGAGTCACCACCAAAGACCCCTAGTGATGAATTAGGTCTATACCCCACTCCTTCAGCGGTAAGAAAATATCTTTAAACAGACATTTGGGTAACAGGAAAACGTTTAAAAGTTTCCGGGAAAGGAAAAAGGTGCTTATTAATCATAGTCAATCATTTTAGCTCATATTTATATGTTTTTCCAATTAAAAACGAAAAGACAAAAACCATTGCAAAAGTTTTGGTCAATCGCCTATGTATGAAACATGGAATTTTTTCTAGAGTTTTACTTAGCGACAATGGGCCATGTATTAGAGCCAAATAGTTACACGAAATTACAGACTATCTGGATGTTAGACGATGTTTTACCTTGTCTTATATGGCGGCGGCTAACGGGAATGTTGAATGTAAGCATAGAGAATTACCTTACATGCTGGGAATACATGCAAGTGAGGAAACTGAAAATTGGGATGAACATTTACCATTTGTAGTCTTTGCAATAAATACAGCTTTTTCACGTACCTTAAAAGAAACGCCATTGTTTTTGCAACATATAAGAGATCCCAGAATTTGTTTAGATGAAATACAAAATGACAGAATAAATTACAACCTAGACCAATATAAGCAAGAGATGGTGATGCGAATGAAAAAAGCTATGGAACAAGTTAAAGACAATCTGGAAGATGCGAAAACAGAACAAAAACAAAAATATGACAGAACAAGCAAAAATAAAACGAGTTACTGTTTAGGAGATTTGGTTTATGTTTACAAAACGAATCTGGAAGGAACAAAAAAGCTAAAACCGAAATGAGATGGACCCTACAGAATTATAAAAATTCTACCAAATAACTTAAAATATATTCTAAAACATCAACATAAGGAAACGGAAGAAGTAGTACACCATAATAGAATGAAAAAGGGATATTTTTCAAAACCGTGGAAAACAGAGCCTCTACTATCAGAATATGAAATTGAGAAGACGATTTCACCAGTATGTATCAGAAGACTATATAAATTGTATGACTTTGTTAATGACCACAAAAGTTGGGAGGAGTGGCAGGAGTATTTAGCCCAGTCTTGGCTACAAACTCTACACAACAAACAAGAGAAAAGAGAAATATTCGATACTCCTCGGATACTAGCGATGAAGAAAATCAAACACAAAATAAAGGTTTAAAATGTGATAAACCAAGGGTAAAATTCACAGAGGAAGAAAAATTTGAAGGAACCAATGAATTATCTGATTTTCATACATTAGACTCACCTACAGTCTTAATGCAAAAATGGCTTTTGGAACAAACGCCATCTACCAGACGCGAGCTAACAGAATGTGACACTGAAAATTCTTCTACAGAAACCGATATAATTAAACCTGGGCCATCGTCAAGAAAACCTTCTTTAAGAGAAAAATTATGGAGAACAGTAAAGAAACCAAAGAAGTTCCTTTGTCAGCAGCACAAGTAGCTAAACCACTTATGAAAAAGGCCAAACATCAAGAGAAACAAAGATTAAAGATATTTTACGAGGCAACAAAACAGCACTCGGACTCAGAGCCTTGTAAACCACACTATAGAGACCACGGAAAAACTTGCAAATACTATAAAGAAGAAAAGCAAAAATTTGGAGTCAAAAACTCGGACCAGGATACGGAGAAAGGCAGAACAAGCATAGTCCCCAGCAGATTAATATTTGAATAAAACGATTATACCAAAAAAATATTAAATAAAAATAAAACGAGTAAAAAGCCTCTAAAGAAATATCCATATTTTTATTTTTAATCGGCATATAAATAACATCAAGTTTTCCTTCAAATATATATCGCCAGTAAAAATTATTACCGTCGCGTTCTAACGCTAAATTATTAGCTCCGACCTGAAGTGACATCATAGGTTCCTGCAAAAGCTTTTTTTCCGAGACGATGTAAAATTTCGTGAATAGTGACAAGATTTGTCAAAATAAATTAGGCTTCGTTTCATAAAGGAAAATAAGTAAGGTCACGTAACTTATCAATAGGTGTAGTGAAACTAATTGAATTATAAACATTTAGAATCAGCATTAGAAGGCAATTATTTTTATATGTATATTAAAAAAATATATTTTGGGGGGTTAATTAAAAAAAAAAAAAAAAAAAAAATAAAAAAAAAAAAGAGGGTGGATTACTGAATCGGAGTCTTTACAAGCTAGAAAATTTAGAGTGGGCTAGATCACTGATTATCTTTCGTTGTAGATTAACGGTAATGTATCAACTGACCTTTGAATCTTTGAAATGACATTTTCACTTAAATTTGAAAAAAAATTGTTTTTGACGAATTTTAAAATTATTATAATGGGAACAACAGCGAGAGTTTACATTAAGTGCACACTAAATGTACAAGCTAACTGTAATCTTGTTATAATTAGTAGAAGATATAATAAATTAAACACTTACCAACAAGGTACGATATATATAAACAAGAAACCGTAGATAAAACGGGTCACAATTTAAAAAGTATAGCATCGTGTAAAACAAAGTTTTCTCGGGTATAAATAATTTCACATATTAAATAAATTCACAACACACCATTACCAGAAAATAATCAGGGCGAGGACATTGCAGGTGAAATATACCAATGACAGGACCATTGGCATTTAAAAACGAAACTGCTAAACGTCTTGTCATTGGGGGGGATCCACCAAACTAATCAAATTGATATTAGAAATAAGGGTCAAACTTTGGAGAAGGTTGGAGCTGAATGCTCGGCAGAGATGCCGAATCGTGCTAAAATAACATAGTTCAGACGAAGATCTCACCTCTGCCAAGCACTAAACCCATAAACTCGTAGAACAGGGTAATAGTCAAAGTATCACAAGAGGGACAAATTACACTCAGTGAATGTATAAAACGAAGGCGCAAATTAAACTGAGGATAATTCCAAACACAAGTTATATACAAGTTTATAGGGAAAACATAATAGGTGCTGATAATCCCTTTTTCTAAACAACTCTTTCCACGAAACAGGCACTAATTTTTGGTGAAATACTACAGATATTGAATATGTTTCAGTGATGAAAACCACACAATTTTGTGGAAATCAGTATATCGTAAAACGTACATTTTTATGAATAAATGAGAACTGGCAAATGCGAGGCAAAACTTAAATAAAAATGTTCTAAAATCCGCTGGAAAAAATACAGGTTGCAAAAATAAGACCCTCCCCCCCTCTTAAAAATATGGAGATAATGAATTTGACTATAGAAGGGCAATCAGCATAAAAACTTGTTAAGGGTTTTTGAAAAATACGTGAAATATATAAATATAGGCTTAGGAAAGACATATTTTACTGAAAAATGCGGGAAAAGACTTGAAAAAAATCATTAGGCTCCATTGAAATAACGAATCAAAAAAAAGAGAAGGGTTCAAGTTGAAAATATAGCCAGACAAAATTAAATGGAAAATAAACTGAACGAAGTCAGTTAAACTCGGTTAGACGCACTTATTGAGCTTGCCGAACGAAACTAGTACGAAAATGTACTAAATAAGTACAAAATGAGTAGCATTAATACTACAGAGCTGTGTGCCTTTATTACTGTGTGTTATGTGTGTTACAAATTACTGTGTGCCATAAAGGCCAGGTATTTTCTGCAGAAGGGCCATTTTTTCTAAAAAAAAGAATAGCCCAAGAGAAAATTGTGGCAACAAATCAAAAAGTTTGACAATAATATAAATAATTAATTATTGTGTGTGCAGGTTCATAATAGTCCTTTTAGCTTCAGCCATGACAAGAGGACCTGGAAACGTTATAAGGAGCTACCAGAAGGCAGTCATGGTAAGCGAACCTTCAGAGTACAGGCAAAGTCATTTGATAATGGCATAACAGGTATAAGGTGAACAGCAAAATATTTTAGCTTATCAGATATAAGCATTAAATAAAGCCTTAAACCAG